>NW_027116659.1:577682-606079 GCF_000696795.3 Halyomorpha halys | reverse complement strand
CACACACACACACACACACACACACACACGCTCTTTCTCTCCATCACCATCTCTAACT
This sequence comes from Halyomorpha halys, assembly GCF_000696795.3. NCBI lineage: Eukaryota > Metazoa > Arthropoda > Insecta > Hemiptera > Pentatomidae > Halyomorpha > Halyomorpha halys. Next base: position 606,021 of record NW_027116659.1, on the reverse strand, counting down.
CTGCTGTCTCTTGCAGTTATTTTATGAGAAAAAGTCTACATAGGGAATGCAGCGTTCGATATTAGCTGTATTCATCAAATTGTGAATTGGATCGTTTTAGGAAGTACACTGTTGTACATATTGTTAAAGTAAATTGTCAATTCAAATCAGTTGATTAAAAGCTGTCTTGTCAGTCAGTCACTGTCTTGAATTTTTGTTTTACATTCTTTCAATCATGTGCAGTAGTACGTAAATTGACTTTTATTTCAATCCGTTAAAACATTATTTGCTTTTTTTTTTTTTTTTTCTTCAAATTTCTTCATTTTTATTGAAACATAATATAATTGATTATTATTATTAGCATAATTACAGTGAGTAATTTATGATATGTAAAGTTAAAATTTTTCCACTTCCAAAGACGTTTGTTTGCACATTTTCCTAGACCAATCTGAAACTTTTTTTTTCGAAAGATAAAAACAGCAATAACTTCAACACGAGCCCACCAACCTACACAAAATTTGGGGACGCAAGAAGTGGGGTGATAGTGGTGAAAGTTGTGTAATGTGCGCACTGTACCAGATTTTCGTTGACTCAAGTTGCGAATCAGGTTGGAGTCAAGACGCTCTCAAGTAGTTCCCCTGAATCTGGGTCAGGTGGAACTGCTTCATATTCTCAAATTGGAGGTGCCTGTTTAATTAGTACCTGTTCTCTTCCCTTCCCCCGCCAAGCATTGCCTTCTCGTCTCTGCCCTTCTCAAAGTTATCCTCGACTTTAGAACCTCCTCTTGTCCAGATTTGGCGAAACTTTAATTTTTTATGAGGAGAAGATCGGGGCGGGAATGCGGTGAGCGGAATAATGAACTAATGCGAAACTTATTTCATTTTTGATATGCTCGATGTTATGCTATATTTCTCATTATGTTAATTTAATTTTTTTCATTATTTATATAGAGAACTGTTTTAATAAAGTTAATTAACAGATTTTAATTTCTATTTTTTCTCATTTCTTTCATATTGATTTTTTCCATTTTTCAATATTTTCAATGGTCTTGTTTGATTTATTACAATTCCAATATTATAGGTTTACTTCTTAAATTTTTATTTGTTATCTTATAAATTCATATTACACTGTTTTTATTATTTTGCATTCTATCGTGGTTGTTATCTTATCTTCTTTTTAGCCCTGATGAAGACCTGAAATTCAGGTAGAAACATTGTTACAAATAAAATTAAATAAATTTGTCTTAGTTGTGTTTATTACTTCATTGACTGAATGTCAATTTCGACTATTATAGCACCTATTTGAAAAACGGTCTAAACTTCCAATTAATTACAAAAAAGTGATCTACATAGCTATAATAAGGCTTATCTGGAAATACGGAGTTCAGCTTTGCGGCTCCACTAAACCTTCGAGTTCCTCTATTATCCAATCCTTACAATTCTTCGTAAATTTCTCTATCCTCCTTTCTTTATCTCAAATAAAATCATCCATGAAAAATTTCCATTATAAACACCCAAAGCCACTTGTCTCTAACCTTGCGTCTCCTTCATAACTGATAATCTTTCGAGGCGGCAATAAAAAGATGGCTTCGAGACCTTCTAATGTTAACAAATTATTATAGTTCTACCCGTGGGTATTTTCTCTACATGCCTGTATCATACCATTACGATCTTATATCAAATTTACTAGATATAGTTTTATGTAAATACAGGTATAATAAATAAATACAAAAAAAAGAAATTAGTTTCTTCTCTAACTGCATTCCCTGACTCTCTTCTACTCTTATTGAATTTTTGGTAAATAGTAAACACATCTCAACTTTTTGATTATCTTACGGAACTATAAATAATAATAATAATAATAAAATAGAACCCCGCTTATCGGGACTGAGACATCTCCAGTATAGTGAGAGAATCTACACTCACTAGTTGAGGCGACCCTTGTTGGAACGCCTATAAACCAAACTAATTGTTCCCACAAAGTCAGTAATTTGGTCTTGTGTTACTCTACTTACTTTTTTCATGTACTTCACCTTATTTTCATTAAAACAAGATAGTGTGATGCAGGCGTGCAGAGAAACTACCCATTGGTAGCACTCTAATAGTGTTTCTACCTCAAAAGGACTCGAGGCCATCTTCTTTTCAGGCAGTTCGTAGTCAGGATTGGAAGAGGAAGCAAGGTTGGAAACAAGTATATTTTCTTTTCATCATGAGTTAATCCAAAGAGATTGTTATATGGGATTTTTGTGTAAAGTAAATAAGATTGTCTTTAAATAAACATAGCTGGAGATTGTTTAATATCATTTTGTTGGGTCCTGAAACTGAAAATGAACTACCTTTTCTACCATCAAGTACAGATAGCTAATCCATAATATGTAATACCAGCTTTGTAGAACGAAAGTTATGTAATATGTAGCTCCTAAGGTATGCAACTGATCAACTTCATATTTCTTGAAAAGGATGCAAAAATAATATAAAGAGGACTCTATTAGATCATAAATTACCTAGGCATTAATTACTATTAGGTAATAAATTAATTAGTTATTAAGAGGAACTTTAAAGTAAACATCACTTTTCCTTTCCCTGCCTTCGTACTATCGTATCTACTAATCTATAAACTCTCTTTTAAGTCAAACACTAAAGTGTTTTGTCTTCTTTCTTTGTCTTCATTGTTTTAGTCCATTTCTTAGTTTTGATCTATTAGTCTCTACCTATTTAGAATAGTAACGCTTCCCACAATCTTCATTGCATGTAACAATACCAAAGTGGGCTCTCCTCTCTTCGGGGCTACAGCCAGTTTCGATATGGAGCAGGTGATGCCGCCCAGATGAGATCAGTGGATGCCTCGTTAGGATGAAGGCAAAGCCAAACGACAGGGCCATATCAACCCCACCTCGCTATCTCCTTCCTAAACTGCCAGTCCTCCCTACCACATTTGCTACTTGGTATCTGATAGTCCCTTCAGATTAGGACGTCTCAGCCACGTGAAACATCCTCTTCCACGCGTTTATTTGTAATATGGAAAGAATTTCTTCTGTAAGATATACTTTAACTTCATTAAGAGATATGCTGGATAGACGATGTGAATATATTTGACGATAAATAAATTTGGTTGTACGAAAATTATTTCTTGTGAGAAAATCTAAATTGTTGTGATTCTAATTCCCGGGTCTGGGTTTGTATGCAGTACTGATTCATACGTGATTACTGATTCTTTTACTGTTGCCGTTAAGTCAACGCTGAGAGTTTGGAAGCCCTCCCTTGGCACATCCAGTCTTTGTAAAGTTAATGTCAGGAAAAACCTGGTGGTTGTACGCGATCATGAATAAACCATTTTCTAGCATAACCGATGTTTAAGAAACATTATTTATTTTCAACATTACTTCACGTATTCTGTAGCTCTTCTTAAAATGTTACTAACTCTGAGATAGTATAATTTGTAGATATGGCACATTGTATATAAGATATACAATTAGTACTTTCTCTCCTCATTTTCCTGTTTTTAAAATACAATAATGAAACTTTGAGTTGTCTTAGTCACGAAATTTTAAAATTCTTACGGTTTTATAGTCGATTTGATTGCTTCCTACCGATTTTTTTAGCGTACCTAATGAAATTCCCAGTCGGAAAATATATATTTTATAAAGTACTGTGATAAAAAATATAATGACTTGCCAAATTTATATGCAGGTATTGTTTGATGGAATACGCCCTTTGTACAAAAAATTTAATTTTTTTTTCTCTTTCTTAAGTAATACTTCAATTATATATTTATTATTATTTATTAGATATATCATTCTGATCGATTTTTTTTACTAATTTTATTTTTCTTAATCACAATTATTTTATTTTTATAACATTGTAAATCGTTAGGGATATATTGTTTGCTCATGTTTAAACCTCCATTTTATAAATAATTAAAAGTTAATATACTCGTTATAATAATTATTTTAAAAAATTCAATTTTGATTAATGATAATCTTCGAACTAATTAATGTTATTTTATGTGTTTTCAATGTTGAGTTGTAATCTTTGTTTAAAATAATTTTTAAATCGTATTACTGTTGATAGTTGACCGTATGAAGTAGATTGTTGGAGGAAAGTCCGGGTAGTGGTCAATAAAGGTATCAAAATAGTAAAAAGAGAACTATTTTTTGTAAACCAACGTTTCAGTCGGTCGCAGAGCTTCATTCTTACAGCCCTGACGAAGCCCTGTAGAATGTGGCGAAACTTTGGTTTACAATTAATAGTTCTCATTTACTATTTTGATACCTTTATTGATCGCCACACGGACTATCCTTCTACATTCTAAAGCATATTACTTTAGAATCTTTATATTTAAACCTCAATGAATGATATGAAATATCCCTAAATTATCCATAGTTCACGAGGTATATGATAAGGTAACCCGAAAAGGAGGTAATAACAGAGGGTTAAACTGGAGTAAACAAACAGAAGCTGAAATAGCCTACCTATATTGCCACAATAATCTGGATGCCACGTGCACACTTCACACTTCCATAGGCACCCTCAGATCTGGAACAGTTCGCTGGAGGGTCCCTGGAGAGGATTAGGACGGGGAGGGCCTTCGTCATCGTCAGCTGTCAGGGCTCTCTCTCCATCTCTTTGCCATTAGATGGCCCGTAAATTATTTCAAAGTGATAGTAATTAGATTAATATAAAGCAATTTTCCGACCAATAGGTCCAATGAGTCGCTGTAACAAATCTTCCGATCACTCCCTAGTTTGTAAGCAGCTCGTTATAACGACGCGGCTGATTTTGATAAAAACATATAAATCTCTAAACGATTCATTAAAGACTTATTAGCCAACTTTTATAAGGTAAGTTTATCTAAAAAGATATTTTTCAAACAGCGACGCGGCAACAATTCTGAAGAAAATTCACAAAACGTATCTTATTTACCTGTTATCGAGGAGAAATTTTGCTCTGAACAACGCAGCTGATTAATCTGATTTTAATCTACGTTCATGATTGAATACATTTTATTTTCAAAATCAGCATTGTAAAAAGTTTATTGAAATAAGTTTTAATTCACACTTTTTATTTAAAATATAAGAGCTTTGATATTTCTTATAATCTATTTCTGATTTACGACCATTCAATAATATTCAATTTGATATTTCTTTAAAAATGGCGCCTTAATTTTTATTAATTTTAGTTGATTGAAAAAAAAAAAAAAAAACGAAACAAAAATAAGAAGATTGGTAAGGAAATAAATACAAGGCTAAAGGCTTGTTATTTTTCAGTTTTAAAATTGTTTATCTGCGCCTTCTATATAGAAACTTAAAAGCTGGAATATACAAAAATGTTATCGTTCCTGCTGTAATTTACGGATTACGAAACGTGGCCTCTATCATTAAGGGAGGAACAGCGCCATACCTGGATAGCTGCCATTGGACAGATGTCGGTTGGCTGAGATCGGTGATAACGGCATTGAACCTACCGGTTCCGTAACTCTTTATTTTTATTATGAACTGACTGTAGTATTCAGCATATAGTAGGTAACATCTTATTGTATTTTATAGTAAGTAGAAAAAAACAACTTGAAATCCTATCTCTTTCATGGATTACTATTTACCTCCTCTAAGAAGATATTCTTTTATATCTAACTAATTTCTATCCAGAAGAAATCCGGATAGAGGGGAGGGACTGTATATAATGCAAGAAATTTGTCGGTGGCAGAATTACTCTCTTCAACTTTCGGCTCAGCGCGAGCTAATGTGGATAATTAGTGGTGGCAAGTTGGGTCGGGAAACTTGAGGCAAACAGAGATAGTGTGCTTTCCGCAGTTCTGTCACGCTTCGACTTCATTTGCATATGTTCAGCCCTTACAATGGAACTGTGCTAACAACATATATTTATCACTTAAGACATAGTGTAACTAGATTGATTGTGATTAATTCGATAACATTATTGTATTTTTTTGTTGTTGTATTTCTTCTGGAATAATGAATAAGGGTTTTAAGTTCCGAATGCAAATATTTCCTGGATGGTGATTTTGAAAAAATGTTGTCCATTGGGTAGCACTTTTTCAATTTAAAGTGGTTGTGTTATTATTCTTGATAGGTTTTGCTGGGCTCCTTATGACGGAATTCTTGAAAAGCTAATCTGCGCTAAGCTGTTTGATAACGATCCAAGACGTATGTTGGATGATTGTGTTAGATCTGATCCTGCAGATACGGCACATAGGGTGAGGTTCAGTAGAGGGCATTGGCGGATGCAGAGGAAGGCACGAGTATCATGGGTCCCCAAAATCTTAATTACCAGAATAATTTTATAATGAGGTGTAGATAGTTGACCGTAGATTAATGATTGGAGAAGTTTGTCGGGGGGTGCGGTCAGCAAAGAACAACATAAATAAACAAAACTATATTTATTTATTTTATGCCGACGTTTCGACCTGAGTTTCAGGTCTTCATCAGGGGTTGTGGCGTAGAAGGTAGGCTTGTAACTGGATAAGCCTACCTTGTAACAGTTACAAGTCTACCTTCTACGCCACAACCCCTGATGAAGACCTGAAACTCAGGTCGAAACGTCGGTATAAAATAAATAAATATAGTTTTGTTTATTTATGTTGTTCTTTGCTGACCACACCCCCCGACAAACTTCTCCAATCAAGAATAATTTCATATTTCCTCCCCAATATTTTTCTCCAAAACAAAACAAGATTTGTTTTGTAATTAGTAGAATAAATACTTATATAAATAAAGAAGTATTTATTTTATATTTGAAACTCATAAAAAATAAGTAGTTATTAGTAATCGACTAATAAATGGTTATAAACTCATTGTTATAATAAGTCGTAATAAACTTTTATTTTTCCCTACGCAAAATGAGGCATTTTTGCCATTTAATTTCGTACAGCCCTGTATACTTTAGCTTTATTTACGTAACGCTGCCCTGAAATTAAGTCCGTATATGTAAATAAGTGATCGGCGGTCATCTCACCAACTCCACAGGACGCAGTATGAAGACTCAGCCACTCTTCAGTTGGTGACGCAGATAGTCATGTCCAGTAGCCAACCTGAAGCATGCCACTGCCACCGCTCTTGGTAAAGTCAATGGAGGGCGCCTCTGAGGGTCTAGCAATCTTATCGTAATAAACTCATAAGGAATAAGTAATTATTTTATATTTTGAAACTAATTTTTCTGAAATGGAAGTACAAAATAATTTCGTATGGCTTAATATTGCTACTATGTATTTTAATAGGTTTTCTTGTTATTTATATTTAATTTGTTGGACGGATTTTACTGTGCAATTTTTGGATGCTACGTAACATAAAATTACAGGTTTTGTGGTGTTAATTATTAATTAAGAGTTTCATTATTGAAAAAGACCAACTAAAATTCTCATTATCGTCATAGCTTTAATTTCTATCCAGGTTGATTTAAAATAAAATAGAATTTTATATTATGGAGGATGTCAAGCCCTTAGTACTCAAATATGATCAGCCGTTACTTCAGTAAATATACTTAATACTAGGAAATATAGAACATGGAAAATAAATTTATATATTATTAGAATTTACTTTAGGAAAAATTACCATTATAATCAGTGAACTACCTGCGAGTTTAGCAAAAAAAAAAAAATGAAGAGATAATAATTGAGCAATAAGTACAAATCTCTACATAAGTCCAGATAAGGGTTGTAAAAATGGGAAACTGGGCAATAATAAATATGGAAAATAATCCCTATGTGTATATTACTTTTAAGATTAATTTTATCTTTATTTTCAAATAGCAATTACGCCCACCCTAGTGAACGTCTGTGCCTGTAATACGATGACGGATGGGAGCCACAAAGTGTCCGCTGAGGATTAATTGAACTAGCGAGATAAGAGGATGAGAGTATTAATAAAGATAAGACAGATAGGAAGTAATTAAATAGAGTGGGAGAGGGAGAGCGATGACGTACGAGAGGAAAGAGATCCCGGATGCCGAGGGTAGGACGTAAACAGGGCGACAGATGTTGAGTGTATGGGACTTCGCTGGGCCAGCTGCCAGCAAACGAGGGCCTTAGTGTCTACAATATATTTATATGTATATATTTAATAGCTAGTTGTACCAGCTTAATGTTAGTCCAGTGGCTAAAAATATTAGCATGTGGTTTGAATTGAAATCGGGAAACCAATATTCTTTGCTTATAGTACAAGAGCCTAAGTGGAAAAAAAGTCAGTTACTTCACCCCAATTTTTTTATCAATTTAATGAATACTATGTATAAATACTAGTTAAAATGGATGAGTCTGGCATGTATAGTTAGGGGAAATAAAAAAATTCTAAGTTTCAAATCGTTAAAAAAAATAATATTTCATTTGCCCCATATCGTTAAAACTACCTAAAACATTAGAAAATATAATAGATCTAATGATTATTACTTTTAATAATTTAAAAGAACAGTATATTTGCTAAAATTGGAGCCCAACATTTAGTTAATAGTTTCCAAGAAAAAGTTTTTTAAAAAGCAACATTTCATGAAATATATACTGAAAAATCAATAATAAATAAATAAATAGTTAGTTAATTTATTTTAGGAAATGTATATCTCTGGAATCATGAGCCGTATAGATTTCTATTAGCAATCAAATTAAAGCTTGTTTACTGTGCTATAAAGTATATATTCATAAGTTTAATAGTTTTCATGATATTTGCTAAAATGAGATATAGTTTTTCATGAATCATATATTTCGTCCGAACAACTAGAAATCAACATTTTGTGAATTTATTTTGGCTAATATCATAAAAACTATTAATCCTACAAAGATAAACATCATTAAACTACTTTATAACACATTAAACTATCTTTGAGAACTAATAGACATCTGTATGTCTCATGGTGCCTGAGATGAATACTAGTGTAAATTGATGAGTCTGCCAAGTATACTTAGGGAGAATACAAAATGGTGGCTGTTTCAAAATGATAAAAAAAATTAATTTTTCATTCGGAGCTCTATCTAATGGTGCTTTTTACGTTCAATATTTCCCGAGATATAGTTGTTTAAAAAGAAAAAACATTTCATGAAATATGTACTGAAAAATTAGTATTTATCTCAGGAACCATGAGACATGAGACATACAGATGCCTATTAGTTCTCAAAGCTAATTTAATGTACTATAAAGTAGTTCTTGAGTTTATCTTCATAGGAGTAGTAGTTTTTATGATATTGCTAGAATTCATATTGTTACGTTTCTCGCTTATGTTTAGTTACTTGTCTGTTTGTTACTTGAGTACTACAGTCAGTGTATAAGAGCCCAAGAAAGGAAAAAAATAAGTTATTTCACCCTCATTTCGGATTACTTTCATTAAAACTATACACCATTAAGAGCTAAAATTGATGACTCTGTCAACTATAGCGAGGGAGAATAAAAAATGATGGCTATTCCAGAACAAAACATTAATGATTCAAACACTAAAAAATGTTTCAAGAAACTTTATTTTCTAATATTTTTTACCGAGACTTGACACTAGCAAGGAACATAATAAATGTCATTAAAAAGTAAATATTGAATTATTTAAGGTGAACGCTCTATGAATATTCAAGTAATTAAAAACTTTAGTTTATGAAAAATTATTTATATTCCAAGAATTATATATTTGCAAAAATAAATTTACAAACTATTGATTTTTTGCTATTTAGAAAAAACTTTTACTTTTTGAAAAAACTGTATCTCGGGAACTATTGAACGTAAAGAGCTGTTTTGGGTTTCACATTTTATCAAATTTCTCTTCTTCAAATAATGTGCTATGAAGTTCATTTGTGTTGGTGGGTTTAAAAGTATGGTTCTCCAAATGAAAAATTAATTTTTTGTAATATCATTTAGTAACAGCCGCCATTTTTTATTTCCCCAACTATGGTTTGTCATCAATTTTGCCAAGTAACTATATCGATGGCTTACTTCACAGTGGTGCTAAGAACATTTCCACTAACTTTATGACAAATATAATTAAAGGCTCCCTTTTAGGAAAATCAATTGAAAAATTATAATTTACCTTAATGATAGAACCATTAATTGTATTTTTCGTAAAGTTAGTGGAAATGAACTTAACTCTACTGTGAAGTAAGGCTTCGATATACAATTTTTATTAAAGTAATAAAAAATTAGAATGAAATGCAATTATTAAATTGATTATTGTACGCTATTCAACTTAAACTAATCTTGATTAATTATGAGCTTGAAAAATATATTAACTAAGGTCCAAGATGAAGAAGTTGTGTACAGGTTGTACCCATGCTCTGAGGTACATTGACCCGGCGTACTCTTGGGTACAGTTTTTAATCCGGACCGGGGGAGACAGGAGGAGAGTGATTTATCATTGAACCTGTTTTATAGCCCGCAGCTCCTACAGCCCTCCTGGGATCCGGCTCAAAGGATGAAAGGTTTTCGCCAAACGAATAGGCTCTGTTTTTTTTTTTCTTTTTTTCCTGAGGGCACCCAGCGGGTTTTTTTTTGTGTAGCGGTGGGTTATGATATGGATGCCATTGAACTCCCATGAATACATCATCCCATTACCCGATGAAAGCTACCGTCGCCGGATGGTCGCTCAGTTATAAACGAGCTTTTAATTAATCGATTCACCAGCGGGAGGCTTAGGTTTAGTTTTTCACTTTATATTTATTTAAAATATTCCCTGGCATGAAACAAATGTTTCAACTTTTATATTTTTTCGTGCTTTCTAAATTATATTTACTATTATAAACCTTTTTCGATTTTCAATGTGGATCCAGTCTTTGCTTTTTTCTATCCAAGGTAAAAAGACTTTTTATTCATACAGCAGTTGAAAAAAAAATAATCTAAGTTAACAATAATCTCTTATTTTAAAAATATTAAATATATAAGAAAGATAAATAAAACATTATTGTGTTTTTCATTTTAACAAACAGAGATAATTCGTCCTCAGCGGTACTCTGCGAAGAATTGAGTTCTCCAAGGCTCCTTCGTACTGTAAAAAGTATTCAGAGAGATAAATCTGAAGGGGTCTCCTTTCATCTTTAAAATAATAATGCGGTAATTTCAGTCCCTCTCTGTAAGTATACTCCCAAGAGCGGGCTTTACGGTCGATGGAAATCTAAAATTGATGAAAATCTTGATCTTCATTGAAGCTAACAGTGGGAAAAAGATTCCTTCCTATTTCAATCATTTTAAGAAGGGGAGGGGTGGAAAAAAAGAGAAGAAAAGAGAAAAGAAAAACTGCTGATGGCTCCCTTTCTTCCCGAGAACTTTTTTAAACTTTCCTTCTGATAAGGGCGCTCGATGAGTCCTCCCAATCCTCGAATGAACCAATCACTTTTTAGTTTTATTTTTTGGGATTTTTTTTTTAGTTTTGGCGTGAGTTCAGAATCACAATCTCTTAGAAAATAAAATAAAAACAGCCCTGCAACGGAAACTGTGGAAAAACAATGAAAAGTGAGCAAAGAAAAACGTTGACAAGGAATATTGGAAGGAAGTTTCCATTATCTGTTTAGGGAGAAGGAGATAGCAGAACTCTTGTTTCAATTTACGTCGGCCCTGAATCGGAAGCGACAAATAAAGTGTATCAAAGATTCCTTGTCTTGACAGGCTGTAATGGCCTCCTTCAGTCTTCCAATCCTACCTTTTATTTATTTATCCTCTAGTCCAATATTTATAACATTTAGCTGACTTTAGCTCATAACTTAATCTGAACATCTACATTCCGAAGCTGAATTCCGTATGTCTATAAAAATAAAGAACGCTGAAAAATTCTTATTGTGTCTCATAGCTATTATAGTGATTATTAAAGCTCTTGCCTATATATCATCTCGCTACTACCCAAGGGCGTACTCAGGATCAAAACTTGGGAAGAGAGGGACAAGTCATTGTCGTTCATGTTGTGACATTTCAGCAGGAAAAAGGGAATGAAACTAAAATTTTAAGAAAATTATACATAATTATATCCGTGGTTTATTAGTTATTAAAATTATCTGCTTGAAAAAAAATTAAATTTTTTTTCACGTATAGGGGGACAGCTGGTTTATCTTCTCGACACATGATCAGTATTGATACAATTTTAATTTTTTATTATGAAAACTTAATGCTATTAATAAATTTTTTAATTTTCGTTTCTAGAAGTTTCGCCACTATCAGCTAGTCCAAATATTGTCACATTTTTTTTTTCCATCAACGGAATTTTTCACTAAATAAAAATCATGCATTAAAAAAAATTAATGTTAAGGTTTATATATGTTACTAGATTGATTCATTAATATTTTTTTAATCTGTATAAAGATCACATTGATCAGTACTTAATGATGTATCATGGCTAAAGCAACGGGATGAACCGAATTCTATTATTTAATTTTTATATAAACCCCTTATCACCAACTAAAAACACCGCAGAACAGACAAAATGTCCTTTATGCAGAAGTTTTACTATACGAATATAAGATTTTTTGAATTTAATTACTGATAACGAAAATTTAAATGAATCAAGGAAAAGAAGACGAAGGAGAGAGCTTTCTAGAATTAATCTCTTAGAAGACTAATAGAGCCTAATACAGGAGAAGACAGTGACTGGGGGGTGAAGTGAAAAGAAGAAAGAAGAGCGAGCTAAGTGATTGTCGAGTTTTGATCTGGAGCGGCCTGTGGTTGAGTTGGGTTTTGATTTATAGGGCTCGAGAAGTGGGCCTTACTAATTACTTCTTCATTAAGATGCAAGTCCCCTCTGTGCCTTATTTCCTTCTCCACAAATTGCTTTTAGCCGAAACTTCTTCCCGGTCAGCGTTTTATACCATCCTTCATCTCAATTATTAGAAAATCCTTTCGATATTGTTTGTTACTTAGATTCTTTTTTACTAGCTGTCTTAAGGAACAGTTTTCTGCATCCTGATTTTAGCGACAACAACGGGCCGGATTATATTTTAAAATTGAGTAGAATCAACCATTGGAATGTATCCTGTTAGACCGAATTGTAATAAGAGCGAGTATTTCGCTAATATTATTTGTAGTGTTTGTGGAAGATTTTAATTGAATTGTGATGTGGCGTCGAATTCCAAAACCAGCATACTTTGAATTAACAGTTTAACAACTGAAAAAAAAACAAACTATATCACTACGACTTCCTCGTTAATATTATATTTATTTAAAATAGTGTGGCAATAACAATACAATAACAGAAGTGCTCAAGAAAATTTAGCTTTGTATCTCATTCCTTCTTGATAATTTGTTACAATGAACTTCCATGCTTTTTAAGTAGACAGTTTAGTTTCGTGACAGTGTAGTTTTACTGGTTTCTGAGTATAGAATTAATATTAATATGGATAATATTAGTCTGTTAGAACAGGAATGTGGTTTCCTCATAAAATATATAAATATGTATAAAATACATTTTAAATAAACAACCTAATATTAAACATAATGATAACATTCAAGTCTTATAGAAGATCAGACAAACAATATGTATTCATGAATACTTATAACTGAAGCTAAAAGTTTTTATCTTCCCCTAAAGTTTTTCTCGTGGTCCATCCTACCTCACTATGGGGAAATTTGTGTTCTCTCAAGAAGAAAACCGATCAATATCGTGTGAGGGTACTGGAAGGAAAACATCTTAGTGAAATAGATTTTTGTTGACGCCGTTCAGAATAGCGAGTATATCTGGTTCTGCTATCGAAACTAAGAATTATATTTGTCTCATTTCTAAAATAAATTGTCCTATACCTGTATTTTGATATCTTTGGATTAAGAGTGATTAATATTTTTTATAGTTTATTTTGTATAATTCCTAGATTATAAATTAAAGTTTCTTATATATATATTTTTTTTTTTTTTTAAATCAAAGTTTTTACTTTAAAAAGCGTTTCGTGTTTTTTTCTAAATGTACTAACTTCTAAATGAGAGAATACATTCCTCATGGGTTAATTGCCCGAAAAATTATAAATAGAGGTTCTGATATGGTGTATTCACACCACTTTTGATATTTTTTGTTTATCCCTGATTCTATATTGATGAAAAGTCGATACTTTTCCGACCGTTTCTTCGTTCTCTCATTGGTCCTGGAGCTGATAAAAAAAAAAAAGAAAATGAAATATCGCGATGTAGCTATATTTTATATCTCGAGTTAATCAAGTTAGTTCTTCATATTGTTATTTAGACGAAGCCTTATGTTCGTTTTATCATAACATTATATATTTATGTATATCATTATAAACATATCATAGAATAATTTGGTAATTTGATTTTAACTTTAACAACATTAAAATTTGGTAAATAACAGGTTTATTCTGTATTTAACGTATTGGTCCCCTAGCATGTATAGTTACTGTGCTGCCCTATTTTTTCTAATCTACCGGCGAACCTATTTCCTTTCAATGGCGGGGAACGACCTTTTGTTGGAGGTAGGGATGGCTACCTGGAGCTCGGCTCAATCGGTGTACCTTCCTTTCTCCGTTAGAATTAGGTTTAGAAATAAATGTCTTCCACCTATAAAGCTTTTCCTTAATTATTTACAGATAAACACACTTATATATAAATATTTATAAATAAGTGGTCCCGGTGTGCGGGAGCGGGTTACTCATTTGGTAAGGCACTCTGCTGCGAAATTTAAGGACCCGGGTTCGAATCAAGCTGTGACAGATAATTTATTTTCTGTTTCATTTTAGCCGTGAGTCAGCCCTGTGGGTTCTGGAGCTCTTTGATGATCTGTTAGAACGTGATACTGACCACCTCCTTGCACAACCGTTGGTCTAGTAACAGTACTTACAAAGAACTGCACCCTTTGCCCTTCGTTGGTTGTATCTGTTATAGATTTAATATATTTTTTTTGTTATAGGTGTATAAATGTCAGCAGCCGGTAGTGCCAATAGCTTATTCATTGTAGTTCTCCAAGCAAGAGAATGGGGGTTTTGTGAAAAAACTTTCTTTGAAGCCACCCGCATGTGTTCTATAGAATGTAGGTCCGTATAAAATGGGGGCTTGGGGAGATTTCTCGCAACCATGTTCTAAATTTTAATGTATTTAAATTTGTTTTTATTTTTGATATTCAGTACAATATGTATAAAAAAAAAAACTTTAAAACAAATAATTAAC
Organism: Halyomorpha halys; assembly: GCF_000696795.3. Taxonomy (NCBI): domain Eukaryota; kingdom Metazoa; phylum Arthropoda; class Insecta; order Hemiptera; family Pentatomidae; genus Halyomorpha; species Halyomorpha halys. The sequence goes on along the minus strand of NW_027116659.1, from coordinate 590,978 downwards.
TAATCAATGTATATATTAAACTGCCTTGGAGTAGTTACTATCTCAATTTGGTTTAGTCTCCTTTAGACACATTATGAGTACACATGAGATGTACTGTCTCTTTTCTACATGTATGTGATTTTATCTCTTGCTGCCTTTATTTACGAAAACTTTTAATGATTTTCTAATAAATATTTTTTTACTGACAATTAATAAATAAAAAACATATTTTATCAGCAATAATTTATGAAATGTAAAAGTAGTATTTTGAATTCGAACTACTGTTTTCCCTGAATTTTTCGAAATTACTTGTTCAAAAACTCTTCAATAGAGTAACGAAGTTAGTTATTTTATATATAAAAGGAGAGTAAAGAATTTCGTCAAATAAGAGACGAAGAGATGATTTTGAACGAGGATAATCAAGACTGGGGAGTTTGCTGGTTTCTATCGAGGCCCCCAGCTCCCTGTTAATGAGGCAAAGAATAAAATGGTCTTTTTACTGGTAACTTTATTCTTCGTTTATCCTTATTCTCTCTTTTTTTGTTTATTACCATTAATGACTATAAAGGATTTTAAGACAAGGCAACTTTATATCTAATTTTCTAGGATTCTTTTTTTTAATTTGATTTATATCTTAGGTCCATAATGTTGTGGTTTTATAGGTTCAATCTGGAATGGTGCTGTGCGATCATATCTCAAATAATTTTTAACTAGAAAATATAAAATATCCACTAACAACGTCTTTGTAGTTACACCATGAGTTTGTGATACTTCGTAAGTCCGAAAACAAATGCTTATAGATTATGTTATGTAAAAGTTTAATAGATTAAAAACCAAAGATCTCTTTTTAAAAAAGTCTATTTATGAACAGGGTGCGAATTTTGAAAAGTTATTTAACAAAAATAATTCTGTTTAAACCGGGTGGAAAAATTATTTTTATTGGTGATAGACTAAACCATCAAATTCCTCTCGTATCCAATTATTACAATCCAAAATCCTTTAAGCTCCTTAATTTGTTACAAATGAACTCAATCACAATTAAATATTTCATTAAAATGACAAAAATAAGTCCTGTTTGGACTTATAGAGTTGAATTTGGGTTGCCGCTAATCCATCCAATTCCTCGCGTATCCAATCCTTGCAGTCCAATATCCTACTTCTTTGGCAATCTGATTGGCACATATCTGATTTGGCAAGAACCTGATTTAAATTGGTCTAATACGTTCAACTTCATTTTATATTAATGTTCATATCCTCTATATCGTAGTTTTTAAAAATTTCATTTCAGTCGTTAACCAATATATGTGAGTTAATTAATATTGGTATTATTACTTCCATACATTCTGTATACACTGGCTCTTTAGCTTAACGAGTCATGCCTCTGTCCGGACTTGGATGTATTACCGGGTTCCTACAGTTCTTGGTTTTTTAATAAGTATTAACAATAATAAAAAAAAAAAATTAAACATATTTGTAACTTATCATTGTGAAGGGAGCAGATATTTAATTTTGTGCCATTTAATCAGTAATGAAGAAAAGAGGAAATTGCTGATCGGAAAGAGCGGAAGCACTTAGGAATTACCTCGCTGACACTCCTGCTTCCTTGATAAGTTTGCAACTGACTTGGTGATTTATTGCTCCTCGAGGGACGTCCAGCCTCCTTCATTATCGAGGCGGCCGTTTAATTCTTTACTCTATCTTTTTCTTGTTCTGTCTGCTATTGATTTGTTATTGCTAGTGTGATTAATTTTTTTATTAATGTTATTAAAATGATTAGCTATACTTACCATGACATCACTTTGAATCTAGATTTCAAAGGAATGTTTATGAAAATTCAGCGAAAAAGCCTTTAGCGCTGAAGATATTTAATTTATGGGTAAACATGACGTGGCAAAGTCTGTAGAGAGAAAAGAAAAACTTGTGGTGTTAATGGGGTTCTTCATTAAAGCCCCTTTTGACGGGAAATAAATCAAAAGAGGACGGAAATTATTTTAGCTATTTTGTTCCTTTTTGAATAAAAAAATTGGTTTTTTTCCGATTGAATCTTTTTTAATTTAATTTATTTTTAAATATTATTTTTAAAATACAATAGATGCGATTATAGCTTGTGAGATATTTTTTCATGATGAATATTATTCACAATCATGATATTTATACAAAACAAATAATGTTTTACGATTAAATACATGGTCTGTATTAAGCAATTATGCAGACATTTTGATTCATAAATTATTTTAAATACATCTAATATCAACATTGAGCACAAACTCCCGACATTTTCCCTCAAATATAGAATCATCAGACACTTACGTCAGCTCATTGATTCGATTCCTGATCCACCTGCTCATTTTCAGTTGGGATTCACCAAGTGCCTAAGTAACAACCTACATTCCAGATCTGTTATAGTTTTGAAAATTTATTATTCCAATGTCTTCAGCTGTTTAAATTAAAAGAGTAGGTTCTTTTATTTTTAGCAATATAATAGTAGATTTCAGCAAATAAGTTTGTTAAAAAAAAATATAGGTTTTTCTAAAATATAGGTCAATAATGTTTTATCATTTGGACCATCCTTCGAGCCCTAAATTCGATGATACTCTTCATATTAAGTTTTTGTTCATCTTCTTCTTGACCATTTCTGGCTTACGGGGTGTTTATCCTAAAGGTTACCTACATAAGTGGAAAGGTCGAAATCCATTCCGTGGGTCCACCACGAAATAAATTTCATCCCGCTATTCTACACGACCCAGCTATATGTGGGGCCTTCACACTCTTGGCCACTACGGCTTCTACCTTCCCCATTTAGGAAGTCTTAAGACTTCCTTTCATTTCCTATTTTTTTTTTTTATTATTATTATTGACAAGTTTATATCTAATTTATTCCTACTATCATCTACAAGCCAGTCTTGAAATATGGTGGAACTGTTTATCCCACGACCTTACTACTACATCTAGGACAGATGACAGATGTATACACTAGTAGTAGTGTAGATATCGTCGGGTGGTGCCGTCAGGCTGGCTGTTGGGACTATTTTTATCCCTGGAAGTAATGATCCGTGGAGGCACATCCGACTTCCTACTGCCACTGGTGCTCTTTACTTATCTGATATTTATTACTATAAAAATAAAAAGCTTTTATTAGACCGCTAAATGAAGACCATATGTTATTATACTTTCAGTCTTTGTTCTCAGAAATACACAGTCATTTAAATACATAAATAGAAAATTTCATTTGTCTGGAAATAGAATGGCACTATGGCTCCATAGAAGCATTCAGCCTGCAACAAAAATCTTATTTTTAGTGTTATTTATTTTATTGATAGTATAAATAACTTGACTTAGCTCAACTATTAGTAAATTGTGAATCACAAAACGCTGTTAATGCACTTTATTGTTCTTCCAACTTTGCATTATTTTATCTTTTAGGTTGCTTCCTTTAGTTTATTTGATTTATCTCACAGTTCTGCATTGTTTCATTGTGACCAGTCTGAAGGGATAAATTTGACTCTGGCCTTAAAGGAATCAAATTATTATGTTTTTCAAACTGGTAATCAAATCAGTTTAATTTAATAATTAATATTTTTATATTGTTATATTGTTGTTGATAGTGCAACGTGGGAGTAGAATTATGTTATAAAATTATTAGAAGCGTTGGCGCTTAGTTTAAAGTTATAAACTGTATTATTATAAAACTTGGCATTTTAAAATTGAAATAGGATACTATTAAACAACGTAGCGCATTAGAATTAATGTACCATATTCTTATACAACTTAGCACATTAGAACTGATGCAGGATATTATTATAAAACTTAGCATATTCGAATTATTATAACATATTATTATTCAACTTGGTATATTACAATTATAATCGGATACTATTATACAACTTAATACATTACAATTATTATAGCGTATTATTTTACATTTTGGCATATAGAATTATTATAAAACTTAGTACATTACAATTATTACAGTATATTATTTTACAAGTTTTCATATTCAACAAAGCAAAAAAACTCCCTACTAACGTCTTATCTTTAGATTAGATACACGTTATATATTACGTAAATGATATGGTACGTTATGAATATCAAGTTGTACTCTTTATTCTTTCTCTTTATGAGCGGTTAACGTTTGAACGGTGTCGCTATGGGTGTGCTTATGGACAATAGAGGAAGTGGGCGGTAAACACTTAGCCTATGTAAATGGTTCTTTCTTCAGAAGGGAGGAGCCATCTGTGGAGCACATGGGAATACTTAGAGGATTGTTTAAAAACAATGGAGTGTTAGGGTCCTCATCTGTCAGCCTCTGGGATGAATACACCGCAGTCAGGGTCATAATCTGGCTCACCGCACTGCTATCTGGGAAACAAGGAGATTAGGCTGAGAGAACCTGAGAAAAAAAATGAGAATTTAACCAGCAAGAAAATAGAAATGAACATCTAAAGAAAATCTGGGGTCAGTTATTTTTTAACTATTTAAAATTTTTGGTTACTGCTGTTGAATAGCAATTGTTGAAATAATTCATGAATTAATAGTCTAAACGTGATAAAAAGGAGAGAAATAGTAAAAAAGAATTGTTATTGTTTTAGGCACAAACCCCAGTACGTGTAATAATTGCAAACAAAACCTCATAGAGGTACCGAAAAAGGTTTTCTTTAGATTTAGGAGAAAAAACGATGTTTTTTTAAATACAAAAAGTGTTTCAGTAAGCACATCAAATACATAATAGCGCTTAGAAATTAAAAAAATGACCTTTAACCAGCTGAAATCTATTTAGGACGTTTAAAAAAATAAGTAAAATTAAGAATAAAATAAAAATAAAATCCCCGAAATAGTGTTATTTATAGGCATTTAATTACTCGACTTGTAACTGTCGCATGTACTTGTTTTTAATCTTGAAAAGAGACTCTTCTCAGTGTGCCTACAAAAAATAAATAAACAATCATTTATTATTAGATTCAATAGCTTTCCCCCAAAATAACCAATAAGTACAGACCGGTGATCTTGAAAGATGGTTTGGAAGAGGCCCAAAATTGTTCTATTGGTATTTGTAATGAATTGAATAGCTGGGAGCGAAAATGTGTCAAGCCACAAATTTCTAGATATTGATCATTTCTTCCTGTATAAAGCATTAGTTTGTACACTATAATTCCATTGTATTTTTAATAAAACCTGTAATAATATATTTTTTTATAGTAAATATTGAAAGTGGGGTAGCTCAGTTAGTAAGGCGCTGTGATACTAATTTTCAGGACCCTGGTACAAATCCGACTGTGACAGTAATTATTCATTCTGTTACTGTAGCCGTGAGACTTCATGAGCCATCCTGAGACCCAAACTGCTTCTATAAAGGGGGTAATCTTAATTGGAGAAAACCGTGCTGAACAGTGTGATCTTGAACAAAACGAACCCCTGACCTTTCACGGGTTTTAGTGGTTCAAATTATTATTCTATATATAATAATATAAATATTAAAATTTATAATGATGTACATCATATTATTTGCATAATTGGATAATGTTAATCATCTTATTAAATTATTTTGGAATATGAACTATATAAAACATTAAATAAGAAGTTTTTGAAACTATTCTACTGAAAAATATACGTAGTATTTTCACTCATATTTTTGCACCGACTCTTGAAGTCACCAGTAGAAGAATAAAATTTAAATAAATGTATTTTACCAAAAATGCGTCTTCAGCCCAGACCAGGACTTGCTTGGATGATAGGCATTCTAGCAAATTTAGATTTCGAAGGACTTAAGGGGATGGAGTAATCTAAGATTGTAAAGGCAGCGAATCCTCCGGTTTACAAAGATTGTTCTTATTTCATTTTTTCTTGTTCCATTTATTAAAGTATGGGAATATAACCTTGCAATAAAGGTAGCGCATCTAGTCTATCACATATTGACTGTTCTGTTCACGATGGAAAGAAATTGGAAATCCAATAAAACCCCTTGGTTCGTGGAATCCATTTTATCAAAGAAAATTGTGGAGCGGCAGGGAAACCTTTGGGAATAAACTGGATAGAGAATAATGGGAATATAAAACAAAGACCACGTAGCGGAGAAACTACGGCTTCTCCTTAAAACTAGATCTTCCAGGGAACTTTCCTGGAACTGGGGCCATGTGGAAGTCGGGTACTCACGTAGTGAATAAAGTCAAGGGCTTAGGCTAATCGATATCGAATCTGGTTGGGAATCTCGTACAAATTCTGAAGGGTTTTGGGAGCACAGAACCATTTACTTGGAATTGTATTTTAGTCCTTATTAGGTGAACATATTCCTAGTGGCTCTATAAATGTTCAAAGCGATTCTGTACAAGATTAGTTGGTATTATTTGTCTTTAATACTTTTTATTTTTTTTTATTGTCATATATAAAAGCTTAACAACTGATTGCCTTTGGTCAAGAAAAGGTAATAGATTTTTTTCATACCACTTCAATTGTATGTATATATTTCAATACATATTATTAAGTATTTCATATTCTCCAATAATTTTGCAGTATTTTCGAAACTTTTATGGATTACTTTATAGCTTTCAGGTCTCTTTCCTCCATTGATTCTCATTTTTCTTAATACAAGAAAGTAAGTAAAGGATTCCGATTAATATAAACAAGAAAAACGGTCCAGGCTTCCAAATAATTAGAGACTGATTACCATCACTATAAGGCCTATTTTGACTTTAGAGTTGAGGTTTAGAGATCCACTTTAAAAAACATCTAATACCCCTCATATCCAATCTTAACCTTCTAAAATCCTTCGTAAAATCATTTTTGGTCGTTACTTATCGCCAATAAAATTATGTACAAAGAAATATATGTTTCAAATTCAATAAATATGCTACCCCTTCTATTTCGGATAATCTTGCTAGGTGTATAAAAATAAGATGGCTTCATGACCTTGTAATGTAGAAATGTTATTCCAATGTTTCCAATGCATAATTTTATTAAAAACGTCTTTATACTTTCACCACATTTTGTTTTTGTATTTTATGTTTAAATAAGTTATAAATTCAAGGAAGTTTTATTTATTGATAGATATTACAATCTACCACACCGTTGTGGGCAATAAGTAATTGTGATGACTGATCACATTATTACTAAAATATAATAAGAATGAAAAATATATAAATACATAAAAAAAAATACATAAAAATAAATAAAATCTCTCTTAAAATATATACAAACAGAAGTATAAAGAAACTGAACATAATCAAACTATTTCCATGAAAAAATAAATAAATAAAATAAAATAATCTCTAGTCACATTTACACTCTTGTAAACAATATTTACACAATCGACCTGAGGATTCCTGAGCCCACTCTATCCCCCACGTGTGAGGGGTAGAGCAGAGCTCAAAAGAGCTCTCGCCGCATCACTGGAAATGAGCCAGTGGAGTCAAGGAAATAAAGAAAAAATAATTTTCCCCTTGTCCATGTTAAAATATACTAATTAATTATGTATATAAATAACTTATTTGTACATTTTTACATCACTTGCTACTAAAATAATCCTTGTATTTTTGATTATTTTTTAAAATAATCCTACTGCTGTAAATTGTTTCATATTAAGTTATACCTAATCCCATTATCAACTTATTCATCCATATGGTCCATTGGAGATTACGAAGCGTAAATAGAGTATTGAGAACTTGGGAAATAACTGACAATAGGAAACTAACCAGGAACGACCAAACCTGTAATTCAACAAAACAAAAGTTGATAGAGTTAGACTATAGAAGAGATGATTTCATGAGTGGATAATTTCCTTTGTATTAAATGTATCATGTAATTTCATCATGAGTGAGTAAATTCCAAACAGAAGGAGCTACAAGAGGATAAATATCAAGGAACAAACCAAGTATGATCTCCCATAAACATTTCACAAAGAACTTTAATATTCAAGGGTATCCTTAGTTTATCTTCTATTATTAGCATACATTTAACTTAGTCAAAATTGTACTTAGCACTGCTAACCAAAATTGTAACCTTTTTGGCATAACCCCTCGTATTCATATTCTTTTTTTTACTGTAAAGATTTAAAGGTTTCAGTTTAATTCATGATACTCAACTTTTTTATCCCCTTAATAACGCAGTCCACATCACTTATTTTACCAGTAATAGCACTTTATTAATTAGCTTTGAAAATATCTCTTAAGACAGAGATTGTCAGAATTAAACATTACTATTTACTATATTCTTAAACATTTTCAATGACTACTTCGTTTTCTTTTCTTTATTTAATTGTTTTTCACATGAATTTGTCCAACTAATCTTGATTTTTCATATGTCTATCACTTCTAAAAAATTTCAATTAGAGTAAGAAGATACAAGTGCATATTTTGTATAATTTTTTTTTGTTGTTTGGTACTAAGTACTTGGTCTCCTAACAAAAATAATCTGATATAAATCCAATTTCATACACTTGCCTAGTGGATTATGCTCTCACTCTAACTTACCTTCTTCATTTTATTGACGTTCTATATTTTATAATATTTTTTCAGTACCTCTTGTTCTCTTTATTTAAACAATAAAGAGGGGCTTACCTTTCGCATGGCAAAGGCTATATTTTTTCGTAGAGACTGTTGACGGACTAAGAAAACAAATATTAAAAGCCAGAGGAGGAGAGACATAACATATTGTGGACCACAAGAGGCGAAGAAGCGACGGGAGCAGAAAAACCCAAGGGCGGGTGGTGTTTACCGCGGCGGTAGCAGGAGACGGTTTCCTGGACAAACAGGGATCCTTTTGTTGGAGCGAGTGTTTGCTTCGGGCTGTTGTGTTGTTTGTTTAGCCCCAATGAGACCGTTCATATCCCCGTCAAAACCGTTTTCGCCCTACCCTACAGGGAGTCAGCCAAACTTTTACCCGCCCTGTATTGTTTTATAAGTTTTACTGATATTTTGTTCAGGGATATTTTCCTAGATGTCACCTATTGTTGGATGATGTTCAGCATACAATGTTGTTTCTTATTCATTGGAACTATAGTCTCGTTATTATCTAGATATTAATTGGTATGACTATATTACGACGTACAGGAAACTAAGTATCCTTACAGTAGGCTAAACGATATTGTTAGTGCGGTTAAAGAGCCCAATAATATAAGTTTTGAATTATATTTATAATCATAAAATTCTTTCTTGAGACTGGCAATTTTTTACTAAATAATTCAAAACATTATCCAAATTATAGTCTCAAAACTTTTATTGTTTTTACACGTCCAACGTTTCGGCCAATTCGGCCATCTTCAGGGACAATCTGCTTAATTCACTATGAAACATATTATTTAATATTTTTCCAAACACTTCATTCAGGCTATTCTGCCCAGGTCAAAACATTTTTATTATTATTATATGGATAAAAATGTTTTGACCTGGGCAGAATAGCCTGAATGAAGTGTTTGGAAAAATATTAAATAATATGTTTCATAGTGAATTAAGCAGATTGTCCCTGAAGATGGCCGAATTGGCCGAAACGTTGGGCGTGTAAAAACAATAAAAGTTTTGAGACTATAATTTGGATAATGTTTTGAATTATTTAGTAAAAAATAAGTTTTGAAATTATTAACTAATACATTGATAATGAGTATATATTGAGAAACGTTCTTCTATTAGGGCACAATCCGAAGATCCTTGGGTACACTATAACGATACCCATAACAAGCGTTCTTTATTATAAGAGTAGCAGTTGTGTCTGTTTTTTTTTTCTGTTTCGGAAAAAAAAATGAGTGCTTGAAAAACTGTATCTCAGAAAATATTGGGCGTAAAGCGTTCTATTAAGGCTCAAATTGAAGTTGGTTCATTGCAAAAGTAGTTTATATTGATATTTCAACTTCTTGTAGTACTTAAAGAGTTGTTCATGAATCTGAACATTCGGCTACTATTTTAAAATCTACCGTACAGAGAGATACGGTACCAACTGACCCCCAGAGAATGATAAATTGTTTACCATTTTGTTTTTCAAACATTTTAAAATTAGGATCCAAAAACTGAAATTAATTTACACATACTTCAAGGTACGGCTAAATTATATGCTATTTTTACTAGACTACTATATGCAAATGTGTTCGCTCCAGTATTGGTCAATACCAAATATATGTCGAACACCCACTTCTAAAATAATTTTTAGACTATTAATACAGGGAGTTAAAATTAATTGCTAATGAGAAATAAACTTCTAAATTTTGTATATATTTTTTAAAAAGAAGAAACTTAAATTAATTAGATACTACATAGGTATATTTTAAAGTTCTTTTTTGTTTCTGTTTAAACTTAATAAAACTTAGTATTCTCAAACTTCGATTCTAAGTTCTATTTGCGCCTGATTTTCTTCTTTCTCGATTATATTTAACCTTTGTGTTTGACTTCAACTCTCAGTTTAAACATTTCATTGAACGTAAATATCATCCCTTTTGACGTTTTGGACATTTTTTAAAATTCAATTTCTCTTCCCAAAATGTGATATTTGGTAAACGAATTGAATATAATTGGAAATATATATAAACTACATTTGTATATTTACTCTTAAAATATATTTCTATTATCACGAAAATATAAACAAAAAATAAACGAATAAATAAGTTACTTAAAAGCCAGGAGTTTAGCTGAATTGAAATCATTTTGAACGAATTCGAATATAAGTCGGTGCCATTTTACTGGAGAAAAGTTAGGCCAATGACCTCCATTTAATTTCGGGCAAACACGGTAAAAAATTTTTCATTCGTGAGCTAAAGTCTGAATTTTTGAATTAGGGATAAACAAACAAAATATATCTTAGATACGGCAATAGTTTAGGTTATGATTATTGCTCTTCGAAAATTTTCATATTACGAACGTAATATTTGTAAGTATTAATAATATTAAAATATATATAAAATAATTAAAAATTGAAATTTAAAATCAGTATAGAATTTTACTGTGTTGAGAATCCATTTGCTGTCTTCAACAGAATATTTTCGCCGCTTTCGCGAAAAACAATTTGTCAGTCTGTACAATTAGTAGTAATGATGCGGGAATCTTTTGTGACTCACCACTTGACTGGGTTCCAAAAGGATCCGGGCGCTCAGCTAATAGAAGAGATGTTAAGTTGATTCATGGGTTGGAAAACCCTCTTAGTTTTCACTGAATCCCGCTACCCTTGGCGGTTGGGGTCTGCGTATTAATAAGTTTATTAGCATCAATAAACTAATTAATTCGACCCAAATTGGTTTATCTATTTCTAATTGAAGCTCGAAATTTCCCCTTAACTGAAAGAATCGATATGCACAATTAGGTAATGAAAACCTTATATCTGTAGAAAAGATAGACATCCTCTGTCAACAGACTGCAGTGGCTAATATAAGAAATACTGAAAGCTAAGAAATTACAACATCAAACCTCAAAGACCTAACCTAGCTTGTAAGAAGTAGATTCTTATGCAATCTTTAGACGATCGTATTGAGTAAGGTTATAAATACTAGTATATTTATTATAAGGTATATAAATACTAGTGTGATTCAGTCTTTTCATATTTTTCGTTCATGAAGATTATTCCTAATATATTTTTAATCTACCACTCACGCGGCCGGAAGAGAAGCATTGGGATTTCTTGGTGCTCTGCTTCCCCTCCCCAAGGCCAAGCTTGGATTAGATTTCCCAAGACTGAAGGTATTCATGATACATAGGTATTCATGATACATAGGGTATTCATGATGTGTTAAAAGTAAAATATTGTACCATGTTAAATGTTATAAGTATAGGATTGTGAGCTACTCTATTTAAAGCCATGTTAAATGTTAAATGCATATGAGCTCCTAGCGGAATTTCTGAACTACTTGTTTTGTAACCTTTCCTTCCAAAACTTCATGTTATTGTTTACTTCTAAGATTTGACTAAAGTAATCTGTTACATGTCTAAATTGAGTGAAAAGTGGAAATTGTGTGAATGTTTCGCCACTGAGTGTCTTGTTGGTCTTCTAATTTGTGAGGATGAGAATCAAGATGAGCTAATTGACAACTGGCATTACATTATTATTTTTGTAATCCATTACTTTATTAGTTTTAAATAGTTTTTAGATGTTCCTAAAGCTAAAAATTCAATCGCTTTGTTAGTTTTCAGAATAATACTAACAGAATCAAACACACAAACTACGAGCAAGTAACCTAACGCGACAGACAAAATGGAAACGAGTTTCAGACAGCTGGTCTGTTGCGTGACGTCATTCTGAAATTAACAGACGTAGTAACAGACTCTCATAATGTTATATGTTATACCATCTTAACATGGCAAAAGAAGGAAATGTTTCTCCATTTAACATACGTTTATCTATTTAACCCGCTTTAACATGTTAAACTAAAGATCATGAATAACACTGTTGTATATATGGTTTGAATTTAAATATATTTTATTTGTATTTAAATTTAATTTTGTTTATCTTTTGAATAATTTTTTTTATTATTAAACATCTTTTTATATTGATTCAATTTTCTGAAATATCCTATTTGTAATTTATTTTGTACGTATATCTTTTTGTTATATTATGGATATTTTTTTCCTTTTTCCTTTATTTTAGTCAGTATATATGGTATGAATGAATACTTAAAACGTGGATGCTTATTGCCTTCAACTTGGGGAGCTTTTATTATTATCACATAATAATGAATATAATTATAAAAATTAAAAACAAAACATTGAATCTGAACACCCATCAATTTTATGAAGCGGTAGGAGGAATTTCTTATAAATAATAAAAAGAATATATATAATATTGATTCAATGCTCCTGCTCCAATCTAAATTGTGAGTATGTGCAATACAAATTTAAATGTATTAAATTTATATAAAATATTTCAGTTATAACATCACTGTAATATTTTTTTTTCTTTCAGATTTAAATCGAACTGTTTTTAATTATGATTGTCATACATTTTTAATTTAAAGACACTTTTTTTTTAAATTTATTCTTTATTGTATTTTGAATATTTTATCTTCACTAAATGAGTTCCTCATTCATCATTAATATCATATTTATTAATATAAAAGAAACTGTCTAAGCTAAATTAACCATGATGTGGAGTGATTTATAAATAATTTTAATATTGCTTGGACAGTCAAACATAACAACGATTCTCGAGAATGAATACAAACGATATAGTAGATAGCAATATAAGGAAATGTTACTATGTTTTATTAAGATATATTTAAAATTGCAATCAGGCCAAGAGCTATTTTCGTTAATTCATTACTACATTATTCAATTATAAATAATAAATAGAAAAATAAATAATACTACTGGATGATTATTTTAAAAACCGTTTGTTGGGTTACTTTATTATTTC
>NW_027116659.1:533042-572822 GCF_000696795.3 Halyomorpha halys | reverse complement strand
GAGTTACAGTCAGCTGGTACTTCGATGTCAGCTGACTGAGCAGATCAGCTGATCATGTGTATATATAAAGATGTACTGGACCCAATAAAGCCAATATGTTACAGCAGTTCAAACGTGTTACATCTTATCCTTCTTCTCTTTTTTGACATTTTGCTTTCGCCAATACTTAACTTATATATATATATATATACTACTGTTACCAAGATGGAAGTGTCAAGAGTTATTCCTCGGGACCACCGAAAAATGAATTTTAACTGCCCCAGGTGGGATTCGAACCCAACCTGAACTTTCCGAACCGAGCGCACAGGGACCTGCGCCCCAACCCACACGGCATTCACGTCCCTGTTATAGTACATTACTAAGAATATTAAAAGAAAAGGTAACAGAAACAAAAAAAAAAACAAAGAACAAATAAAGTATTAAATACAGTAATTAAAATGATGCAATTAAAACATGTGGTTAGAGAAGGGAACTACTTATTTAATACAATTGATAACAAGAATTAAAACTATGTGTATAATAAAAATAAATAAATATAAATACACTGCATATGTGGGGATTAACTATTGAACTAGAAAAAACTTAATTAAATTAATTGTTATTGTGGAAGAGGAACAATCAGAGTACATAGGAAGATCACATTTGGGATATATCTATATTAAAGATGAAGTGCAGCAGATATTTTTTATAGTATCCAAAGATTTCAGATTGCTTAAGTGGTCATTTATCTCCGAGGGTTATGCTGGTTTTTATGAAGTTAATGTATATTTTACTTCAAACTATTACTTTTTTCTTTATTTTTTAAATTTATAACCCTTTATTTAAAAAAAAAAATATCACATGTTATAATTACCACGTAAATTTTATTTTATTTTTTTTTTATGCATGTATGTTAAGTTTTTTTTGCTTTTTTTTTTTAATTTCCATGAAATGTAATTGTGCATGACGATGTAGGATTTGATATGTTTTCTATATTTAAAATTTGTACTATTTATTATACTAAGAGAGAATTATAGTTAGATAAACGTGGAGGTAGGTAGCTCATTGGTAAGGCAATGGACTACTAACACCAAGGATCTTGGTTCAAAGTTTTTTTTTTATATATAGGTAAATAATAGTAGGAAAAAAAGATTACCGGGATTAGGGATTAGTTTTTTATAATTTCTCTTTTTTTCATTTTACACAAATAAAAATGCTAAAGATTGAAGTGCATTGTATAAATGTATGTATGACAAATTTATAAATTACTAACCTTAGACTAAAATAATATGGTACTGACATCAACACAATAAAAAATAATAATAGTTGCGAAAGCATTTCAAACAAGTTTTAATTCCTGACAGGAATATCTCAATGCCACTGGTACAATCGTGGCAAAGAATACTTTCCATTAGTCTGTTTACAAGTAGAACAATAAAATTAAATAAAGATGTATTATTTAATAACGTGTATAATTTTTAATGAAAACTGTCTCTATATATGCATTAAAAACCAACATATATTTTTGTGTTTTCTTCATATATATATAAGTATTTTCATTTTGAAACATTCTCCCAGTGTACATTTGAAAGTCACTACTAGATATACTTAGAAGAACTACTCTTGGAGAGTGAATTAGATTACATAGCTAAGTGTTATTATTTATAAATAGTTATCATTTAAGAACTTTTTAAATGTTATGTCCCGGGAAGATTTTAGAAAATCCTCCTGGTTGATAATTGTTTTTGGGAAAATATAAATATGCCTTCATTTTCGTCTTAGAGGCAGAAATGATTCTGTATAGGACGCTGCCTGGTGTAAACCAAGCTCGGGAGCGGTTAAACGCCCAAAGAACAAGACTAACAAACAAAAGCTTACCCGGCCTAAGTTTAGACCAATTAGTGCGGCTAGGGTAAATAGAATTGTGTAGGGCTTGTTTTGATGTGGGCTGCCACGTCACACAGCGCTCGTCTTGCCCCTTTCGTTCTCGGTTATTTTCGAAATCAAAAGCGACAGTACGTGGAATATTTTCCAGTTGAAAGCTTTTAACTGTTAACTGTTGACAGCTTTTAAATGATTTTGTCGAATGGCTGGAGCAATAACGGATTTTTAAAAAAAAAGGTGGATGACTTATGCCTCCCAATCTACTTTTACGTTTATAAATAAGTATTGTGATACTGCCATATTCAAAAATTATAAGTTATACATTTTTAATATTTTTTTTGTGTTTTTTTTTTTATATATTGCCTTATATTATATTAAAAAGCACCACAGCGAAGATGATGTTTTTCTATTCATATTGACTGACCTTTCGGGAACATTCCTATCATCATCGTATCTATACTAAAATATATATGCTGATTTCATAGTTATAGTTAATATTAAGACATATTTATATAAGTAAAATAAAATTGAGAGGGAAACGAAAACGAAAGGTTTTTATTCATCCATTTATTTAATATTTATATTGTAATGAGAGGATAAAGGTCGCTGTGGAGGCAGTCTAAGCAGTAAGATGGCGGGATGCACCTGGTTAGGGATGCACCTTTCGCACTTGGTTGGCTTTACAATTGCCAGGGATGTCCTTGTGTCCGGGTATCCAGAAGAACAATATATGCGATCAGTCAAATTTAGCTTAAAAATTATTTGAAATAGGAGTAAGCATAGATTCGTTTTTCGAAACAGCTACGAATTTTTTTTTTTATTTTATTAAATAAGATTAAATGTATACAAAATCCAATCGTTTTGGTTTTTTTAAAAATCCTAATATAGCCATTTTTTAAATAAATAAAAAAAAATTACCAAACTGGATTTATTGCACAACTTAACTGGAAGGCTCTTTTGGATATGTGATTTCTGCTAGATTTAATAAAATCGACAATAGTTTTTCTTATTCAACTAAAGAAAATAAATCGATTTGCATACAATAACGATACGGAGCCAATGCAGGATGCAACGGAATCTAGTACACAAAAAGATTCACAGAAATTCGTGGTTCCACGTCCACAGCCCCCTTGTTAATCATTGTTTTGAGAATCAGTGGATCATTATGATAAAGAAGACTGATGAAATTTTGTTGTATTTGACTTTTTTTCATACAATTTTCTTGTATGTATATTTCATGATCTCAATTATGCACAATATAACACACATGATCCTAATTGTATTAAATTTACTATTGTGATTAAGGAAAATTTGATTCGTGCTACAAGGTAGCGGACGGTAATCTTACTCGGCTTGAAGACTGTTTGGAGTTAGAGGGTGAAATGTTAGCCGTTGGAGGTGGTATGAGCCTGGAAGACAACACTAACGGAAACTTGATTAAAGGGCCCGGGACTTCTAACAAGGGAACTTGCACTCAACTCTGGCCAACTATAGCCACCACATTGTCCTCTATAGTAATTGATATCTTCTAGTCCGCTAGTTTCTCTTGTCTTAATACGAGTATAATGCCAAATCTGGCTTGTCTAATAGTTGTACAAGTAAAGTTCGTCTTTAATGAACTTAGCGTATTCAAATAGGAGGAAGATATTCGGGTGGCGTTGAATAAGGATTTCAAAATAGTAACAAAAAACTATTTATTGTTCACCGTTTTCAACGTTTTGCCCCACTTAGCAAAAAATAGTATATATATATACACACACACACATATATATATATATATATATATATATATATATATATATATATATGGATATTCGCCCCATTTAGCAGTGCTTCGTCAGGGCTAAATAAGAAAAAATAGTACATATATATTTTTAAAAAAATCTGTTTCCACTCAGGAAGCTATCCTTTTTCTACCTGCTCTTCCCGTTTTTCTTCTCGGCATTTACCATAGTAATCACTTATCTGTTGTACCTTATTCATCTACCTCTCTACCATATTTTAAACTAGTTTTAATGAGTAGTCTCCTACAATATATATTTCTAGGTCTATATAGAGAACTTATATCACACCTAGTTATATTTATTAACAAATTGTCTTCAGTCTATCAACATGATATTTCCTCATATTATTATTATTATTATTTTATTATTTTTCTTTTTTTAATATGCTTTTTAAACATAACAATTGTATTGAAATGTTTTGTATTTTTAATGTTCTGTTAATTCTAAAATGTTTGTATCTTGTTTTTTTTTTTTATTTAGCCATGACGTAGTCGTGCAAAGTGGGGATGCGAAACGTTGGTTAACAATAAATAGTTTTTTGTTTCTATTTTGAAACCGTTATTGAACGCCGCCCGGCTTATCTTCATCCAATCTACTTCATGCGGTCAACTATCTTCTTCCAATTAGCGTACTTAATTATAAGTAATTACTATTGCTGTGATGCACACAAATCGCAATGAAGTTGCAAAAGAATTTTCTAGAACTATTTTTCATATATTCCTGATCATAAATTTAATTATAAGTTCAAACTATGTCGTAAAGTTATAATAAATGTTTTCTTTACGTAATATTCGAAATTTTGCAAATTAACATTGGACTGAATATAACCTGTCATCCTTTCCTACATCCGCACATTCCAGACCTAACCCACGGCTCCGAAGAAGGCAATTATTGCACCTGGCATATTGTCCAATTATAAGGTGGCATCAGTATTCCGCTCTGGCACTCATCGCTTCATGATTGGGTCTCAAGCCTCCTTGTGTCATCTCGTATTCATCAACCATCGTCTTCAATAGATTTCAGGACACAATAACCGATATGATTTGTTTCCCTTGATTAGTATTTATTATCAGGTTCAGTGATGATCAAGTTTATTGATAGTGACGCATCTAATAGTCACTTCTCTGATAACCGTGATAAAATAAAATATTATAAGACTGAAAAGACAGGAAACTGCTTGTCGAATTCGACTATCACAGCACTTTCGGCAAACGGTTTAAACTTCTAATTAATTACAATTAAAAAATCCATTTACATGATTATAATAAGGTCTGTTTAGAATTACATAGTTGAATTTGAAATTCCCCCTATTCAGTCCTTAAAATCCAAAATCATACTGAGTCAAAATAGAATCTTCGATAATGACCTTACTGTTCCATAAGTTGGCGATTTGGCCAAGACCAAATATCAATCCTTCCGTTATAAACTCCCTAACCACACAAACCCGCTTGTTTCTAATCTTGGACCCTTTTAAATTTCTTGGAATATTTATAAGTTTCTGATAAGAAGATGGTTTCGAGACCTTCTACTGTAAAGAGACAACTAGAGTTCTATCAATGGGGAAATTCTCCACTTGCCACTTTATGAGTGGATAATATAATTCACATCACATTAACTTTTGCTTAATAAAGTTGAAAATCTCAATTAAAAATAAATTATAGATATGTTATTGATGTTCGGACCGTCTCTCTCACTATGGTATGAATTATTGGGGACTTTGGTAATATGAGTGATAACTCGCAAAAATGAGCGGATGAGTTGGCGACCTAGCGATAGGGAGTATTTGGATATCTAATAGTAATTGCATTGAACAGTTAGAATTTAAATATATTTCTTGGTAAAATCGTCTGAGGAATATAATAATTTTCATTAAATGGCTCATTCTGAGAATAAATTATTATTGTTAAAAAGGGATGGAGTCGGTGAAGCATTGGATTGTTAATGTTTTGGCACATATCAACAAATTTTGAATAGATTATTAATTTTCTGTAACGTTAGCAGTAGATCGAATTTAGGATTCGAAGTCCTTCTTTAGGATTAGCTTCTTAAAAGTAGATATCTACCCCTTCATTAGCTCAGAGAAAAAACAAGTGGTTGAACTTTGATGCTGAAAACATCTGTTCCTTGCACCTTTGGTCCAATCACATAACAGTGCTTCCATACCTATAACAGGACCTAAAGCTCAATACACTAGTCGGAACTCCACGTTTACTACTTGTCGGAAGTCGAAAAGACATGCAAGCACTTTCAAGCGAAGTTACAAACCTTTGTTGCACGCTTGTGTGTTCCAAAGAGGCAGACGGAAAACTAGTATCTGATTTTATATTAGATTTAAACTATTTTTTATCATAAAAGGAAAAAATTATAAAAGTGGGCATAATGAAATAAAACGTAAATATCGACCAAAAACATCATTTCATCGCTTTTCAATTTTGTATAAAGAACCTGTAAAAATAAATTTTACGGTTTATAAATTAAATTTCTCCTAGTCACCTGTTTGGGAAAACTGGTGCGACTGGACCGATTATGATCATAGCTTTAGCGATTCATCTTCTCGAGTGTTTCTGGAATTGTGGAAATCTGCTTTGAGTAGTGCCTTGTCAGAATCGGATCACGGCAGAATTGTTCTTCAGGATCGTAATGAGAATGTCAGCATGATGAAAGATCTCGGGCATTGCGAGGCGGAGACATACGCTCCTCGGGCACGAAGAGGAAGATTCGTCGGGTCACGCAAAAGTAAAAAAATACACCTGAAAGGTTGGTATTATTCCAGAAAATTTATAGAAGGAAATGCGAACCCAGAAAACGTTGACGGGATGAAATTTATGAAGAAGGGGCCTGTAATCCCTAAGATTATTATCAGAGCTAGAATTTTGACTTGGGAATATATCAAACCTTGGTGAAGTTAATTTTAAGCGTTTCTAAAGTTATTTTCCTCTGGTATCCTTTTATTATTCCTTTAACTTTCTGTATTTATCGGTTTAAATCTTATTTTCTGGTGATTTTCTTTTTATCCCTCATTATTATTCAGAATAAATAATTCCAGCTTCCTTCTCAGTTAGAAATCTTTTATTAATGTTACTTTTCTGCCATTATTTTCTAATGTCTTTACATAAAGTTTTGTCTTTGAGTTGCTTTATATACTTCTGTTTTTTAATATAATAGGTTTAAAATCGATCATATTAATTAAACAAATAGAATTAGCCGGTACATAGCTTACATTTACAAATATAATTCCTTAACAAGAATAATAAATTAAAAATCATGTTTACATTGTAAGTTAATAATAACTAAGCTGGGCATATTATTTACATTGAGAGTTTATATAAGCTTCATTGATAACGGGAAACATTCTTAGTTGAAACTGATATAAAAACTGGTGTTCAGCGGGCTAGTGTTTTAGGTCCTATGTGTTTTTACATGAATCCTATAAAATTCAAAAAGTGACAATGATTACTTTTTTGCCGAAGATTCTCTTTTTATCACTTACCATAAAAACTACCAAATGGCTTTAGAAAACTTCCAAATTTTCTATGATTATTTTCTAAAATTGTCTCATTACAAGACCCTGAAATTAAATCCTATGACTCTGATACGAATTCATAATTATTATTAATATGTTCATTATTATTCACTTCATAAGTTATTTCATTAATTTCCTTAGTTTAGTTTATTTTCATTTTCGTATTTTGTATTTAGTTGTATATTATTAATTGAATTATAAGTTTTATTACTAGAAATTAATTCATATTATACAGTTCTAGCTTATGAATACTCAATGCCTCTACGGTGCTCTAATAATAAAAAATGTAACTAACACATCTTCCATTGTGCTTATCATTTTTTTATGTTATTTTGAGACCGATCGATAGATGTTGTTACCTGACCGAACCACAAATGGTTATACTTTTCTGAATTCATAAAAGAAAATATCTAAGAATAAAAACAATTACTGCATATTAAAAGATATCAAACAGACAACACTGTGTATCATATCCAGAAGATTGGTATCCAGATCTAATTCAGTTTTGTGTTACATATCCAAATAGCAACTTCAGAGCAGATCCAATTCAGAGGGTACTGACAGGATTTTATACAAATAATTTCGGCTGATGATATTCAGTTTTGACGTGGTATGTACGTTCTCTTATCTTGGTACGCGGAAAAACTTGGTAAAATGGAACAAAAATGGTATAAATCCTTTAATGCCATTCTGTCAGAACGAGGGTTCTGCCTGACCATTGACAATGTGAGTGATGGCATATTTCTCCATTGCTACAATAGGGAATTCTCGGGTGTGCATGTATTTAAATATACCATATTTATTTATTGCAGTTCAAAATTTATCTTTGATCAGCAATTCGCAAAACTGTAAATACGTCTAAAATTATGAACCATGTGATTCCTCATATTATTACCTCTCCCCTCACAAAAAAAAAATTTTTATTTCGTATTTCAATGAGTTATAGCAAAGTGTATTGAACTCGAAAGTTCTAACCCGTTTGAACTACCAGCTTATATGTTTCATACTGTGTGATTAAAAATTCATAGTTTTGTATCCTAGTATAATTTTTGTTTTGGATATTTCTACGTTCCATTTTTTTTTTTTTATTATTTTTTATTTTGTTCATTTATTTATTGCTATTTACAACTGTACATTATAATACATTCAGTAAATTTGATCTTAGTTAATATGGAGTGTTAAAGGCGTGTAGAGAAACTACCCATTAGTACCACTCAATATTTTTTATTCTCAAATTTCTTTTTTTTTACCGAGAGTGCTATTTTATATAATTTATTTTTCATATTTTTTTCGTTGTTTTGAAAAACAGCTCTTACGGTTTAATTAATCTCAGTATATTTATATACAATCAAGTGATCTTTAATATCAACCTACCGTTATCTTCATTGAAATAGTCTCAAATGTCTTCCCTCGCACAAGGCTTAAATGATGTATTAAAAAAAAAAATATTTATATTTTTAGTAATCATGCATCTCTCATTAATAGCAATAATAAAAATGGATAAATATTTATATGAACTATGAAGAATCCGAATATTAACTGAAAGAGAAAATTGTTTTCAGACAACCGGCTAAAACAGACTGGAAAATCGGAAATTGTATAAAGCACACGACCTCTTCTTGTAACATTCCTCGTGTTATATTTTGTTAAATGTATGCATATAAATGTATCCTAGGCAAGAACCATGTTTATAATAGTTTTAACTCTTCAGGAAACGCTTATATTAACTTCTATGACAACAGAACAATAATTTTTTGAATAATAAATTTTCTACTCAAATTTTTAAGTACCTGAAAAAATAACTATTTCCCATTTTAATAATAATAAACATTAGATGAATATATAATATATCAGGAGTGACCGGTCGATCACGAAACCAATTTGGGTCGATCGCTCGCAATGTCCATACATACCATATATACCATGGACTTTGAAGCGATTGTTGAAGACAAAACTTTCTAGCAATAGTGTCAGTCATATTTTATATGGATCGAAAGTTATTAATTATCATTGTAGTGCAATTGAACAACTAATACATTGATGTTGATAAAAAAATTAAATAGCATTCTAAGTTAGTAAAAATCTATCTTGTAACATTGTCTGAAAATCTACAGTTTAGGTAACGCTTGTACGGAATGCTGCTATCAAAAGTTGGGTCTGGAAATTTATTTTCTTCATGAGCCTATATCTCGAAAAATTAATAAGTGATTTAAAAAATTTAAAATATTTTTGAACATATATATTACTTATCTACTCATATCTCGCTGGAAAAGTTGGCCACCCCTGTAATAAAAAGTATAAAATAAATATTTCTATAGTTGTTATGATAATGGTCAGATTTCGCTGTCGCTTACCCCTTTATAAAAGATACAGTAAGAGATAGTATTGTCATTCTGAATGATAAATAAATTTCATCTCAATTAATCAAAGGAGGGCAATTTGCGAAAATTGTGAGATGCGCGGACCAGATTTCTTACATCTTCACCTCACAATACTACGTCATCTGCATATTTTACTCTTTCCCAAAGAGCGGGAAGATATAACTTACTAACCTAATTACTTGCCCAGTTACGCAAAGTTGGCTAATTGGCTCTAGTGATTGGGAACAGTTAGCCGGACGCAATCACTCGATGCCCTTAGAGCGGTAATTAATTCTGAGTGAAAAAGGATTCCTGAAGTCGTGAAAGAGGAGCCCGGCTGGCTGGCTTCGATGAAGGAGGGTGGAGTTTTATCATTAGATTAATTAACTTAGTTTAAAGACCGCCAACTGTAAGCTCTGAAATATGCCGTAATGAACGGCCTCACAGTTCAAAGCCTGAAACACCGTTCTCCTCTCCCCCCCTGACTACTTAGGCTTACTTACTCTCTAGCCTTTTGACAATATTAGTAGTTTCCATGTCGTAGGATTTTAATATTAATTATAGCTTTAATATCCTGGTTTAATTAAACTTACGCTCCTTTAAATTAAAAAAGTCAAGTTGATGACGTACAAAGTACTGTATTGTTATAATAAAAAAAAAAGCTTAGAATTATTAAGCAATCGTATATTGTTTAAACTACTTATATATTACGTCATTAAATCATAGTTTATTTATTTAATCATTTGTTTCCCAAGTTAAATTATTCTAAAAACTAATATAAAGCGAAGGGGTTTCTATGGATACGGGACTGGTGCAGCATGCGTCCAAAAATAAACACCATACCTAATTATATTTATATGTAAAAGAAATTAATTACTCGGTTAATTTTAGATCAGACGCTTAAAAAGCTAAACTTGTATTAAGCAAATATCGTAATTATTGCACTTAAATTTTCATTAATAATTTAGAATTTAGGATATTGAATAAAATATAATAAAATTTGAATAAAACTAATATAAAACGAAGGGGTTTCTATGGATACGGGACTGGTGCAGCATGCGTCCAAAAATAAACAACCCATACCTAATTATATTTATATGTAAAAGAAATTAATTACTCGGTTAATTTTAGATCAGACACTTAAAAAGTTGAACTTGCATTAAGCAAATATGATTATTGGAGTTAAATTTTCATTTATTATTTAGAATAATTATGCTTTTTAAAATAGAACCTGGAATATAATGATATTATGCCGAACCTGGTGCAACTTAGATTCAAGAATTTAGTTTGGAAGCAGTAAATCAAATATTTAAGTGTTATTAATAATAAATATGATTTCCCTTATTAAGTTTTATTTTGGTACATTATATTAGACTTAATAATCTGCAAATTTTATCGCAATTATTACGAATCTATGAGATTAAAACTTAAGGTATGCTCATTTAGGATTGATAATGATTTTATAATTATTGATAGAAAAATTTTAGTTTTATAATGGATACACCTTGATGGTAATATAAAGATGCTTTGAGTGGTAGTTTTATTATATTATTAATTATAAAAATTAGAAGAAAGAACGAGTGAGGAGATAAATGAGAATAAGACTGGTGCATTAACATGCTTTCTTATATGCATATGAATAATATTCATTATTATAAATGAAGATAAATAGATTAATAATATAAGAGTTGCTAACCTGATTTCTGAAAGAAAGAAAATGGAGTGATAATGATAAAAGATATCGGTGGGAGTAGGGGACCTGGTGGAATATAATGGAAAATTTGTGCATTGGAAGAAAAGTAAAAAAAAAAATAATATAATAAGATTGTAATTATATATGAGATTTGGGTGGTTCAGCGGTAAGCCACTGTGCTACTAATTCCAAGGACCCGGGTTCGAATCCAGCTGTGGCAGATAATTGTTTATTCTGTTACCATAGCCGTGAGTCAACCATGTAGGTTCGAGAGTCCACCTACCCCATAAAGTTAATACCCTTAATTAGGGAAAAACCCTGAGGTCGAGTATGATTTTGTCCAAATCACCTCCTTGCACAACACTAGATCAACGGTACTTTACAAAGTACTGAACCCCTGAATCTTCAGGGGTTGTAGTGGTACAGATTTATTTTTTAATTAGGTAAGATGGCATTATGTATATTGTAATATTTAATATCTTTTCAGATTGTTATTTCTACGAACAAATCTTCCGCTACACTAACCCGTTACGCATTCTCCTCTCCCTGATGTCATCTCTTTTATCTATTTTTCTAAATATACCTTACTTTCTATGTATATAATTATTCTCATCATAGTTAACAATGTTTGTATCTCGTTTTCATTTAGCCCTGATATGGCCATGCAAAGGGGGTTGCGAAATGTTGGTAACTAATAAATTATTTTTTCTGGTATTATGACTAACTTTCTCGACCGCCACCTGGACCACCTCCACACTGTTAATTACATATGGTGCGCTTATAATCTTACTATGAATAATTATACGAAAATAAAACAAGCAAAAAAAAATCATTTATAGTCTCGTCTCAATATATCTCAATTATTATAAACTAGAAGATAATAAATATAAGCTGAATATTTGCTTATTGTCACTATTGTCTGTGAAAAAAATATGAATACTATTGTTATGAAAAATAAATTAATGTTAAAATATTGAAATATATATGTATTTTTTAATAACTTTAATCGTTGTAGCTGTATATGTTCGTTGTATCACATTTCCTCCTCCTCTTTTCCTTATAGCCTTCCCTCCTGTATAGTTTCCCTCCTATCAATAGCTAATACCTTCGAGGAAATTGCTTATTGTTGTAATTTCTCGTTATAGTAGAATTCCAGCTAATTATAATTACAACTTGCTAATTAGGTTCAGTAACTAGTTTCCATTTGTTTAGATATATACATGATCTTACTTCTATAACTCATGACTCCTCTCTCTTCTAGGTGCATTCTGACAATGGGACCCTGATGAGAAAATGATTTCCAGGCTATGGCCGACGTCTTGGCTCTTTTGCCTCTTCTTCATCAGCGCGCAAGGTAAGATAGATTAATTAATAATTAATCTAAGTAATAATTAAAATATACTAAAATATAGGATCTACAGATTGCGACCTATTGAATGGATAGGCGATTACATTTACACCCATATGTCATACACTAATAAATATTTTTTAAATTCACTATACATTGCAATATATTTACGATACAACTTCTGAATGTTTTTAAATAGAATTACATTATTTTAGAATTGTTTTATTATCTAAAAAAATTAATTAATTTCAATTCTTATACTTTTATTGTAAAATATTGTTTCTTCAAAGCTATATTTATTTCAACAAAATGATTTAACATAGGACATAAAGTATTTTGGCATTAATTATATAATTTCAAATTTTTAAATTAATTTGTTGGTATCGTAATCATTATCACAAAACATCTATTTTTATCTCAATTAAAATTAGTATATTAAATCCTCTCGAAACTTAAAATTATATAGCAGCTGGTTAGACATGAACTATGAATACTTAGAATTTTAGGATTAAATTTATTTTATTGATTACTGTAAGAATTTTTTTAGATTATATTGAAAACCTGATTTTTCTATAAATTCGTGTTATTATTGTTAAAAATGTGAACTCTTTGTGTTAATGCCATTAAGACTACGAGGTAACTATTCTACCTCAGTTACAAGTGCTCAAAACTTCAAATTTATTTATTCAAAAATTACTGTTTATTTTCCTGGCGCACGAATCTATATTTAGTTTAACGTTGGACAAGGACTCCCTGAAGGACCGATAAATTAACTAAAAACAATTTTTCACTAAAAAAACCTAGTTGACAAAAATAAATAAAAACCAGACAACGGAAATGACCCTATGCAATACCCCATATTTATTCCAAGAATCAGGATGTTATTGTATGACTCTTAATGTGTATAAAAAATTATGAAACTTGGTATTGAAGTCAGGTACCTTCCACAACTTAACAAAACTCGAGATTATTCTGATAAGATTAATATACAGTCTCTCAGTTAACACATACAGATTCAATGAGCCTTCAGTATAGTTACATTTGCATTTACATGGCACTGTAAACACTAGCTAAGAGCCCTAACCTTTAGTGGCTGGGACCCGAGTACTTTATATTCATTCGATTGATTGATTCATTAGTTTCATTATTGATAGAAAACAACACTAACAATCCACTAATATGTTTGAGGAGATATGTAGTAACACTCGGGCTCTTAGAACGAATAGGTAGGGGTATTAGATAGGATTATTTCCGTAGTAAGTTTTTGTAAAATTTTTTTATTTTTTTTTTTTAATAATTTATTTATTGATATTTACAACTGATACACATATATACAAGTAAATTTGCTGTAGGTGACATAGTAACATGATAAAAACATGTGGAGAATCTACCCACTGATAGAACTCCAATAACATTTCTAGAGAAGAAGATCTCGAGGCCATCTTCTTTTTTGTAAAATTAAATTATATTTATAACATAGGTGTAGCTCTTGTTTTCTGTATAAGTGTTTTATTTTTGTCAATAACATTAGTACGATATGAATTAGATCGTACTAATGTTATTGACAAAAATAAAGCAAATCAAATGCTAAGTAGATGGTCGTCCTCTGTTGTATTATTTTGTCCCTTACTCGTGCTCTCAGTTGATGGCAGCCCTGATGGAAGAGAGTTTAACTTTATCAACATCGGCTTACTTATAAATAATTATTAACAATATAATATTATATCACATAAAAGTCACAATTCTTGGACTTTACGATATAGTTCACGATTGTTTTATTGTAAATATAATAATTTTACATTATGGATACTACACACACCTCTTCTAAAGATAACTGTATTTCCTTGCCCAATATTGTAATAGCGTTTTCGATAGTCGATTTCATTCAAACTATCGATCTGATTTCCACGAATGCAGTTCGCTGCGGGATTTGATGTCAGATATCACTGTCTCATGATAAATATCAACCCAACGACCAAGGCTATCCTATAACCATGAGACCCTCCCTTGTAGAACAACCCCCGTGGAAGTTAGTTAATTTTCGGACCATATATACGATTAGGGAGATCGATCCCTTGGGTCGGGTTCGGCTATTATCGTTTCCGCGCCGGGGCTTCTCTGCTTTCAAAGGGTCTTTATCCCGGGCAAAAAGCTACAATTAGGAAGGGCAGTTGTTTGAAAAACATCCCCTAAGGGAGAGATGAATTAAGGGCCGCCTCGAATTTAATCCGATCAGCCGGAGGTTCCAGGATAACTCGATTTAGTCATCGCCAGGTTCTCTTCTCTGAATATAGAGAGCGCTCGTTATACTCTTTTTGTTAAGAGTACTATGGGCGAGAATTTCTTGGTTCAAGAGTTGTTACCGAAAAGAAATTGAGTTTATTATAAGTTATTAAGGAAAGATATATTGATTGATTAAAGAGGAGAGAAAAAATAAAAATATTGATAAAAATGTTTAAGAATTGAAAATTTGTTGTCTTTAGTTGTATCTAATTTTTTTTCTGTAAATATTCTCGCGTTTTTTTCCCTGTTAGTTTTTAGGCACCACTATAGACCCTTAAAATGGAATGGGGTTGAAAATATGTATGTAATTCGGGTTGGTAATAGAAATGTCGCTTTTGGGGTTTACATTTTTTTTTCGAGAAACAACTAAATCACTTTTCATATATCAAATCATTTAAACGAGCTTTAATTTAAGTGCTAGTAGACATTTTTACGTCAAATGATGCCTAAGGAATTGATTTCCCAAAATAAATTCATTAACTACTCATGTTTTATGATGCTTTTTGAAAAGCTGTATCTCGGGAACTATTGAACTTTAACATCTCTACTAGAGCTCGTATTCTAGCAAATTTACTCTGCTTATATGAAGTCCTATTAGGTTTTTTAGTGTAGCAGTTTTAAGAATATATGGCTTCGAATATACACTTAATTTTTTAAGTTCCCCTAACCATCCTTAGCAGGCTCAACAATTTTTACTAGTGATAGTTTATATTTAGATATACTTATATCCTCATTTTTATCTTATTCTTATATCATATATAATTTAATATACAGTTGTAAATTTAAAAAAAGTTTTTAAAAAAATAAATAAAAGATTCTTATATCATTTAGTTCTATTGTACCGTTCAGTTATTTTTATTGCTCCTTCCTTTTTTGTATTCTTTATATTACATATCATGGTACATATTGTATATTTTATTGTATATAGTGTAATTACTAACAAGAAATCCAAACGATTATTATTTACTTCATAAGTTGTTTCAATTTTTTTTTTTATCTTATTTTATTTTCAGTTTAGTATTTAGTTTAATTTGTTAATTGAATTATCAGTTTTATCACTATAAATCAATTCATAGTACTATTCTAGCTTATAAACCGCAGTAGCCTCTATAGTGCCCTATTAATCAAAATATTGATAATTCAAATTTCATTGATATCTATTATTACTGTATGTTATTTTGGCACTGACCGATTAATTTCATCTGATCGGACCATATTGGATGTACTTTTCTGAAATAGTATGAATAAAAACAGTAATTGAAAAAATTTTTATTCATTTTTATGCACTATTTTATTGTTTTGAATAAATGGTGTATATTTTTGTTTTTGTCTGTAGAATCGTGTAAGAGAATCGCAGGATAAAAAAAAAATCTGCAACAAGGGAAGTACTCCATTACATTCTACACGAATTTTCGTTATTGAGGAAAATTGAGCCCTTGTTTTTAAAAGCCCCGTAGAACTCTCTAATTCAATATTCCTTCATCAGAAGGAGGGATGGCAAATTTGATTACTTTTAATCTACAGGGAGATCAAAGGCCTTACCTGGAGTGACATGTTGCCAGTCCTCATCTCTCCTAGCTTAGTTCTTGATAGATCTGTTACTGATACAAATAAAAATGTTTTTATGATGTCATATCTAATTGATGAAGTCATTAAAAAAGGCGAAGCCTTTTGAATATATTGAGACAGATCTACAATTTAATTATATGGTGATGAATGTTATCGAAGAAACGTAAAATTATATACGAATGCCACTCTCTCACATATGAATGTCATTTAAAAACAGATTTAATTTTATCTTATGTTTCAATAATTTAAACTACAACATGCAATAAAGAACCCACTGAAGTTTTTGTGAATTATGTTTTATATGCTTAATCGAATTTTTTTTTCATGAAATTCATTTAGTATCAAAAAACCCAAGACACAATGTTCCTTTCTATCACTATTAGACGTTGATAAAGTTCTTAGTTTTGTTTGCAAAACTCTTATAAAATTATCCATATAGCTAATAAAACACAATTTCACTAAAATGTCCGTCGATCTGTTATTTCATTTTCGGTCCATTCATAATCTCGTGAGTGGGGGAGGCTGCATAACCATACTCTTCTTCTAAGTACATGTGAAGCCAAAAAGGCCTGGCCAAGAAAGGACGGTTGAGGTTAATATTAATTACTACAATTTAATCTATATGAAACAGAAGGCAGCTGCACTCTTCCGTATTAGCTCATAGTCTTCCCCTAGACCTCCGCCACGCCCCTGAAAGGCACATTGGAGCCGCCTTTTTGGCTTCACTTACTCCTTTCTTACTTCTTCTAAGGAGTTAACCTTTAAAATATAATCAATGCCGTTTTATGGTGGATCATGAGTACCATCATATGGTCAGTAATATCATTATTCTATCCTTAGTAATTTGTTAGTTTATGTATTATGATTATTTAATGTTAAAAGAATATTTCTGAACCGTGAAGTGAGGTCAGTGAAGATAACACAAATAAAGTAAATTTGTATTAAAGTAATATGACGTAAAATAAAACATCATTTTATTTGATTTACTGTTTACAATTCTTTTTTACGAACTATGTTTATGGAGGTTGTTGGTGAAATTATTTTGTTTCTTAAACAGGTCTTGGCGGACTCAATTCTGATGCTAAACATAATATTTAGTCCAATACTAATGATATACGATGAACGAACTTGAAGACATTTGTTTCGGGAAAGACAGCGGGCAGACCGCGAAATCGATCTGCTTGGGACTCAGAAAGCCCTGGAAAGTAGCCAATTCTCAGAGTATGGAATTAAGTAGGCTGGCATTTTTCAGTTAAGGAACTTTGGATATTTAGGACTAACAGAATAACTCCTTTTAAAACACCTGGAAATTAAATTATGTATTTAAATTTTATCAATTATGATCATGCGTACCATCTTATAGCTTAACAAAAAAAAATTTTTTTTCTTTTACGAAATAATTAAAATGGAACAGTCATGCCTTAAATTAATTCTATCAGGAAATTTTTTTGGGATATTATTTTATAACAGGATCTAACTCAATCTGACCGACACTGGGATTGTCAAACTCCTCAACCAACTTACATTCAACTTAAATTTACATTTTTATTACAATGTTAATCTTAATTAACGAAGGTACGGAAAAAAAAAACCACTTCAAAACTATTGTTCGTGTAATGATTAAAAATAAAATAAAACAAGACTACTCTAAACCACTTTTTCAGAGACTAAAATTTTTAATTTGGAATCTTGGTTTATTAAAACAGCTATCAAATAAACACTAAATTTTAGTATTTCATTACCCAAAACGTATAATAAATGAGAAAATATATTGAGGTTTATATTTTTCAAGGTTTCTCTCTTTTTATGTAGAAAAGCTTATATCGATGGGTTACTACACAGTAGTTATTAAAGGTTCTTTTTTTAACGAAAATTACAACTTTTCAATTAAGATTTTGATTGAACAGATTTAGGTATAAAATCTAAATCTGTGCAATAAAAAAAAAAGAAATAGAAAAGTTGTATTTTTTCTAGAAGAGCGAACCTTTAATTGTATTTTTCATAAAGGTAGTGGAACTGTACTTTGCACCACTGTGATGTAAGCCTTATGTGATGTATATGCTTTACTTACAACATAGTATACATTTTATACTAGTGTGGTGTTTTAATCACCCTCCTTCTATACTTAATCTCTCTCAACAAAATATTTATTTTTTTAACATTAAATTAATTCTTGAATATCTATTACAAAGGCTAAAAGGAAAAAACCTTATGAATCACCTGAACCTCCCCATATTTTGATATAAAATTATATAATGATAACAAAAAACATATCACAGTTTCATTCTATGTCTATGTATATTTCACATTATTTTTTAACGTTTTGGCCTACTCTATTGGCCATTTTAAAACTTTCTTGTCTTTACCCCAGTCAACCTATTAAAATTTATTTTGAAGCATACTACTTCTGAAAGTATTTGTGAGATGTTTATTAACTGAGGTCAGTTTTCTTGGAGCTTTTATATTTAAAGTGGTTCATGAGGTTTCTTATGATTGATAATAAAAAATTAATTCAATTAAAAAAAAAAAAGCAAACAACCTGAATAAAGTTGCTTATAATAAATTTTGCATTTAATTGATCATTTATTTATGGTCCTCCTCAATTTCTGAAGTCATTACTAAAAGTATAGGAAATTTATTTATTTTTGGTGTTATGGACCTGAACAACTTGGGCCCTCTTATAACCTTCCATCGTCTTTAAGATCTACACCTCACCCAACCAGCTTCTTCATAAATTCTCTATTAATATAACTAAAACACGCAGGTAGCCTTTTATTATACAGAAGTTTAAATATTTTATTTAACCGAAGCTATGTAAATATTTTTTGTAAAGTCTTTTTTATTTTTAAAGAAAACGTATGAAATGCGTAAACTTGTGCAACTTCGCCTCCTGCTGTACACATGATGTACCTTGCCGGTGATGGATTGGACTGGTTACAAATGCAAATACGAAAATGTAGCAGATGTAGCGTAGGGTGGATTTACAGAGCCCAAACGGCATGCCATTACAGCAGTAATCTCGTACGGTCGCTTTAATGGCACGTCGTCATCAACCGGCCCGGCATATGGTTAATGGATCCCATACCCACTCTTCTGAATAAATACAATCGAGATTATTTCTATCACTGACTTTTGGTAGGGCGTTAGCGTTGCTTGTACAGCTCACTTACTAGAACATTTAGTTTTTATATAATAGGGATCTAATAATATCCTGAACATTGTCTCTCAAAAAAAACTTTATTAAGAACTTTATGCTTATTGTTGCAATGCTTACGGGTTCAAAACTGTACTCCAATAGTTTTAAACTTGGAGTAGCGAACTTCAGATATAAATATCTATCGCCTTTCTACCTATTCTTGCTCTTTTGTGTGGGCTTATAAAATTATTATCAGGTTGATATTTCATGGCACTGAACATCAAGAAAATCTTTATAACGCACAAAATTGATTACTTTATAATAATAACGTTAAATAGAAACTTTGATCAATAAGTGCTTAGCTAAACCTAATGGATATAAATTATTACCTCTTTAGCCTAACAGTTGAGCAATAAGACTTCGTTATCTGTAAGCTTCATTCCAGCTCATTACTTTAATGATGAAATGGGGATATTAAATATCCAAATAATTCAGCCATTGGAGTTCAAAGAAATATGCAAAATAGTGGATGAACCATTGAACATCACAAATGATTTAGTTTTTTGTTTTTGAATACTCCCAGCTGCCCATTCCTATCGTGCGTGGATGATAAGAGATTATTATACTGGTTGACAACCTATTCTGAGCACAGTTGAAGGTCACGTTTTCATTTCATGAGACCGCTATGGAATAAAAGTCAACCCACTAGTCGGAATCGAAGGTTCTTCAGTCTCTAAGTTGCTAAGGAGACGCCTTAACTCATTCGGCAACACCGGTCTCCCAAAATGACTTATCCCCGGCTCCATCCATATATTTCGCTAAGTTTTAATACCTATACCGATATCTAACACAGATCTTACAAAACAATGACTACAGAAGATATGTTTATTTAGTTTATGAGTGTTTAATATAATTTTTTTTTTTTTTAAATTACCCTACTTTTCAAAACTGCAGTATGTAAATAAAAAAATTCAGATCATCTCACTATAAATTGATTCAAAGACATTTTTGATACTTTTTGTTGTTATATTAATAATAGTATTAATTCAATAATTTTACTACTCATTTATAATAATTGACGTCCACTTCACTCTCTTATAATTAACATATTTAGAATATATTTCTATATTCCTAGAGACGCTATACTGAGAAGACAGAGGCCCATATCCAATCGCCATTGCCTGGATCGGCTGGAGCCCCCTTAGTCTCCTGGAGTCACTATCGATCCCTGACTCATCCCCCTCAGTGTCATCTCGCTACATTTGCTTCTTTAGTAGTTATTCTTGTTATAGCTATGTCTCATTGTATTTATGGCTTCTTCTATGCAGCTCTTTCGGCTGTTAATTTAATGTCTTTATCGAACTTGTAGTATCTGAGAGGGTCGAGAGCTTTTGTAGTTGTATATTCTTTAGTTCGAATTCATAGGCTTCCGGCTATGTGAAGTATGCGTTTTTTTATATCACTTGAGTCAAATTATTGGTTTGTCTTATTTTTCAAAGTTTTTCATATTTTTAAATCATACTACTAAATTCTTTTTTCACTATATTTCGCAAATAAAATGTACTATAATTATGAGAAAACTATTTTAGTCCTTTATCCTAGCTAAGATCACATCCTAGACTTTTACAATTTTACTATTTTAGAATTATTATATTACAACCATGAGTCAGATCAAGCTTATGTATTATTATACTGATTTATATTATACTACATTGAATTCTTTTGAAATTTTATTAGAAATTCAAAAATAAAAATTAGGTAATACCTGTCAGAAATCATCGTTTAGTGAATTATTAGCAACTCAACTCAAGATCTTTTAGCTGTATTCCAGAAGTTTTTTTTTTAAACAAATAGGAAAACCTGAGAAACCATCTAAAGGTCAGGAGGGTTAGGGCTGGTGAGGGCAGGGGCTAGGCGAAGGGGGGTACCCTAGAAATATTTAATAAGTGATATACATATTTCAAGCAAATATATAATTTATGCTGAACATTGTTGCTAGGTCACGCATCTTATACGAAAATTAAATAAGAGAACTTTTTTTAATTGAATTTGGTAGACCTAAAACTGTCTACCTCACGCTTTAAAAAACTTTAAATGAGTTTTGAAACCTAGATGAAATTTTAGTGTATATTTAGGATTGTCCACAGAGTATTTAAAATGAAAAGAGTTAAAATCACCCTACTCTCAAAACTTTGGGTAATTTACAGATAAAATATGTTGAGTATAAATTATATTGACTATAATTATTTTGTTTTTAATATTTAACCTCAGGAGGAAATACATTTGAATAGATAGAGAGTCTTAAATTAGTGTTCTTCGGTAACTATAAAAAACTCATTTCATGAGGAATTTCAAGGATAAAGGCGAGGCAAAAGATAGGCAATGTTTTTTATTTTTAATTTTGATATTGCTCGTCTAGTGCCATCTGTTCCGAAACTTAGATGTCAAAATTTACAAAACTATTATCGTTCATACTGTTCCACAAGGATGTGAAACGTGACCTGCTAGGTTAAGGGAATAACAGCGATTATTGGGTAAAAGTATCTAGACAGTGATTGCCAGTATCAACACTTTTGGTTCTTTTATTTTTATTATTTTTAATCCATTTATAATTATTGTTATTAACTTACTTAAAAAAAAAAAATAGTACTTACTTGAATATCGTATCTCCTAATTTTTGATCCTCGCGGCCTAGAACTTATTACCACAATTACTGGTGGTAATAAGTTCAATCAGCTGAGCTGTCATTTTTCCAATATCTTCAATCCTCCAATTACCCGCTGATACAGTGAGCAGTTTCCTTTCACGTCATTCCCTCTCGGACATATCCTGGGAGGACCGGGGCAGGAAGCAGCCGGACGGAGGGCACCAGGGGATGAAGGGCTGTTCAGTTAACATAACTATCGGGGTGTCAGCTCTGAATCGGTGCCCTATTGATATTCAGCCAGCACTCGCCAGCACAATTCGTGTCCACAATTCAAACCAGTGGCCATTCGCTCCTCCTATAGGCTGCGGTTGTGTTCTATAATAATCCGATCTTGGATAGTCCTCGAGTCGCTTCGAGTTCAGGTGAAACTACGCAAGATGTCTTCTATTGACCAAGTATCCTGGCTAAAACCTTATTTTGTGTTTTGGAAATATCTACGTTAGCACCTCTACACTATTGCCCCTATTGACACCGGTGAAATCTTCTTACTCGAAACATATTATCTTTTTTTTCTTGTTTAAACAGAGAGGAACAACCCAGAAAGTCATGGAATTTCATCATTCTTAAAAAGCCAAAAATTAATCAGATTTTCATTCAGCTCATTAAACAATCAGAAAATTGATCGCTATAAAAGTGAATAAATAAAAAATAATGTTACTAGAAAATACAAATTAAATTTAAAACCGAAAACATCTTTTATCCGTTGTCACTTGATACATTTTCGAATCCACCAATAAGTCCTTGAAACTGTTCTAATTTAAGGCCTTTAAGTTTTTATTACTTGTTTTTCTTTTTCTAATTCTTGACTCTCTGGATTTTGTGATAATCGATTTCTTCCGTTTGTTTTTTCAATTTATTTAAAAAAATAAAAATAAAAGTATCAATCTAAAAATTAAAAATTGTTCCACAATGAGGCAAAAGTAATGTAAACTCTTAAAAAGGCGGTGAAAGGGATAAGTCAATGTAATGTTTTGCGAAACAAGTTACTGTAGAAACCTATACAATTTAAAATTTTCAATATATTTAGTAAAACCTGATTTATTATAGCTTTATTTATCTTTTTGTGTAGTATTAAAAAAAATAAATAAATATGAGGGTTCCCACAATATATAGGTGCTCAGTTGAGATGTACCACTTTTCCGAAAAAGGTTTATATGTTTAAGGAAAAGTTTATACAAATGGTGGTACTTGGTATCATGATAGTAAAGTAGTGAAACAACAATTATCAATTAATTATCTAATAAATAACTAATAATTATCTGTTTCGGAAATGGATTGTTTTAATTAGACTAAATTAACGAGTGTTTCTTATGTGTCTATTTCTTCAAGCACCCGTCAAATTGATGGGTAAATGAAAATTCCCATTTTCTTTTAAAAATAGATTTATTAAAATTAAGTCAGAATTAAAAAATATAAGGTTTCACGTTTAAATAAATTGTTAATAAATTAAAAGCATTTTTTTTTTAACTATCACGGAAATTATGACAATAAAATTTAAAAACTGGTCTTCTTCAGAGGTATCCTCAGGGCAATTTTTATTTATGTAGATAATTTAGTTCAATATCTTATTGTATCTCATGAATTTACTCATAATTGTAAGAAAAGGAGGATTGTGGCCAAATTCAATTACTCTGTTGTAAATACTTACAGTAAGCATTATACATTATCGACTGCTTTAGTATACATAATCGAGGAGCGATTGAGTACACAAAATTGGAAGAAAATACTTCTTTCATTGTTGTATTTGTTATTGGAGGAATGATTTTACAAATGAAGTAAACATGTAAGGATTATTTATCAAATCAGCTAGCCCTTCAATTTGACGGGTTTTGTAAAGATGCTATACTACATACAAATTCGAAAAATAAAGAAGCTTTGGAAATAATAATTTTGTTTTAAAGTTCTTTGGATTTAATAATTTATTTACGATTACAAAGTTTAAAATCCGTCAAATTGACGGGTCCCGTAAACCCAATTATTACTGCATGAATAACTATTGCACGGAATAAAGCAGGTGGTTTTTGGATTAAGCTTATTTCATCGAATAATCATATAATGAACAATCATTATTTTGGTTACAATTTACAATATTTCGTATACAATTTATTTGATAAATACATTATTTAAATAGACTTCCAGATATAGTTTATAGATACTGGATAAACGCTTCTCTAGTATAAACGTTGTTCTTATTAAAATCATTTGAAATGATGATCCTACAGAACATTGGTTTTCACCTAATTGTCTTGTAGTACGTGTGAAATGATAAAAAATGAAAGAAAAGAAATAAATTAAAAAATGCACTACCCCATTGGAAAGGGGTTGCAGGGAATGCAATTGAAGGCAGGCAAAAGCCAGTGAATCCGACTTGTAGGGAGTCTGCATACGTAGGCCCTCATATTTTGTTTATTACATTAAGGTAGATAGATGATGAAGGTTTCGAAATTAATCTAGATCTTCTGCCTGGTTTTTTCTATTAAAAGTTTTAGTCTCTTCAATCTCAAAATCGCATCATATTTAAAGAAATTCCATTCTCCCTGCATGTTCCCCTAGGCACTCCTAGGGAATAACTAATAACTCCGTTCTTTGTTAATACGAAACAAACACAAATGGCAATTAGGTAATTCAGATCAGAAGGAATGTTTTAAACATTTCAATTACCCACTCCTTAGGCCGATAGAAGTTATGAATACGTGAATAAATGAAAAACTGATTATGGAAATTATTGGAAAAACCAATTCTACTCCGCCTTTAATTTTATTCTCTTACGCTTTCAGCAACAAAAGGGTTGGGTTTTGACTTCGCCTTGTCGTATATTTAATGATTCTTTGTTTATTTATTATTTTTTTAACCGTAGAACTCATTGTTCTGGTAAATAAAGATGTTTCGTGGTACCATTTGTGTGTTATGAATCAGAGACTAGATTGCTAGAAGTAAAAAATACGACATACATATAAATAAAGATGGAATGAGCTATTAATTTATAATTAAGACGTTATTGTATTACAAAAAAACATAATAACTAATGTAATATTAGTCAAATAATCATACCTTATTCAGTTATCATATTAAAGTTACAAATGATCCGTAGAGATAAAGGGGAAAAAATACTTATAGATTGTTCTTTGTATAATTATAAATACAAATTATACAATACTATACTAAAAAAAAAATATTTACCAAACATTTTATTAAAATATAATAAAAATAAATAAAAACTTATTTGTAATAAGTAAAAACTAATTGCTGTATAAAACAGAAGACCGGCTATGAGAATTTTTAATTTATGTTTATCATTTATGTAAACAAGTATATATTTTTTATTAAAATTGAATTATATGAGAGAAATTTTCTATCAAAATTTAATATTTTGTAAATTATAATTTAAAAATTATTATGATAGCATCTGAAGGAGATATGTTAAATTTTATTGATAATGTTGATTTTTAACATTTTTTGACTTGGCGAAATTTAAATTTAGAAAAAAAAACTAAATTTATTTTTTAGGTAGAATTTTAATTTCTTAGAAAGAACCTTTACTTTTCCCCTTATATATAATCAAAGAGAAGTAACGAGTTAAATTAAATATTATACGTTATCAGTAAAAATAATAGTGTGTATTTATATCTGATTCGAAAAAATATTTGAATAAAAATTGAGGTGAACTTTATATGCATTTATTAACAAATAAAGTGTTTGATTATGAAATTTTCTCCTTGAGGAAAACTCCCTTTCTTATCTTGTAATATTCTTTGATATTAGTGAAAATTAAATTTTAAATGAATTTAAAGTATTACATCATGCATGTATTAAATCTTTTATGAAAAATAATGAAAAAATATCAAATAACACTATTTCTATCAAGTTCACTAACAATCATGATTTACTGGAGATTAATATGAAAATTTAATGAAGAACAAGGATATTAATTTTATTTATTAAATTTTGTAGGATCCATACATCGTTTGGGTTAAAAATATTACTGCCCTCGCATCCTTAATGATGGATCTCATTATGGGAACATATTAAAAAAATTATTATTTCACTGTTTGGTTGTAATTTATCTGTTTGTTCATATTTAATTTATTACTGAATAAATTATTTATATTTTGTTCTATCTTTATTATTCACATTTATGAGAAATGGAAACTAAGAAAACAAAAAAATAAATATTTATATTATATGAAATGTGTTTTAAATGCTGTTTGTTTAAATTCGTGAGTTGCCAACGGCGTCGCTACAGTTTGTAGGGAGGAAGAGAAAGAATCTTAAATTTCTCTACGATTTTGACCGGATCCAAGTTGCCATAAGGCCTGGAGGTTTAGCTTCGGTCCGATTTCTCCAATCTTTCGTTATTTCCTCTTACTCGGCCAAACGTGGTAGCGTAATTCTTGTACGTACTTCTGCCTTGGCTGGCTCCGCTACCCCTCTTAATAGCGAGACACCGAGGTTCTTCTGAATACTTTAATTCCTAATTCCTCTAAACCTATTTTAGGGAACTTCATCCCGATGTCGTTACTTTACTGGCATCAAATTCTTGGACTGTCTAACTCTCCTGATATGAACACTATTTTATAAGTTTAGCCTAGGTCCGTTTTCTTCAAATGTCGAGAACATTCGCCATATTCCTAATTTCTGTCGGAGAGCAGCCACTCTATTCTTCCAAGTCCAATCCGTATAAATCTGCCTCGGCCCGCATCGTGGAGTATTTCCTTCTGGTCTAGCCTCCATATACCCTGTGATCTTCCTTTTCTCGCGTATTCTGTTTTCATGGAGAAACTATTCCAGTGAGCACTGATCCACTACCTATCCGACTGATGAGGACCCCAGGTTCTCCTAACTACTATAATTTTAAATTTGGTCACTTCGGGTCACCCCTCAATCTTTTTCAGGAACCTCATCTCCAATGTACTTCACTCACATGACGGTCTAGGACCATCTAATTCTTCGGCCCATTGAGCAAAATTGATAGTAATACTGTTTAGAAAAGAAATAGCTTACATCTTTCATTGCTATAACTTCAGAGCGTATTTGGGAATATACTCTATTCGCCTTTTTCACTCTCTCAAGTACCTCATAATTTACTTTCCCATCATTGCCTATTATTTTTCCCTGGTACCCCCAGGCATCGACAAATTGAAGCGGTGCTCCTTTACAGTTAACCCTCTCTCTTTCTAACCCATCCCTTCCAATAACATAGATTTTGTTTTTTCATTTATTAATGCCCATGAAGCTTCTCATTATATAATTTAATGCTGCTTGAAGTTTTTTTATTTCTGTAAATGATGCTAATACTGGAAGAAGTTCCAATATCCTACCATTGCTCTTGAGTATAGAGTTTGGACGTCTAGACGTTCTTTCCTTTCAAACTTTTCAAGGTAGTAAGTTGATTGTAGTATTTTTTCTCATAGAAAAAAATATTAAAAACGGATTTTTTTTTTTAACATTGTAGTATTTAACTTCAAATATT
Organism: Halyomorpha halys; assembly: GCF_000696795.3. Lineage (NCBI taxonomy): Eukaryota > Metazoa > Arthropoda > Insecta > Hemiptera > Pentatomidae > Halyomorpha > Halyomorpha halys. Next base: position 545,086 of record NW_027116659.1, on the reverse strand, counting down.
TTATTTTGTTTGACAGTAAGAATAAATTAAATATTTTGATAGTTCATTTTTAGCTTAAAGCCTCACCTTTAAAATGGAAATGTTTTCATCTTTCAAAGTTGTATAGGTCAACATTGTCAACCAATGTGGTTCCCGGACTTACCCTTTCCAAACTGCTCTCTTCAGAAAGCTAAGTCCAGCGATATTGGAGGGCATCGACATCATCCTTCGCAGGAGTGTTATTATAGGACTTCTTGTGAACACCTCCTCGGTGATGTTATGCTCCGAGGAGGCATAGAGATCTAGGCTTAATCCGCTGCCAATGGAAGGCTCCTTAACAGCATTGGTCTATTGTCCAGCGACTGTCCAATATACCCGATGCCCTTTTTCAGTCCAAGTTCGGTTGTTCAGCTGAAATTGCTGAATGTGTAGATAGACTGGGCGTTTATCAGGGACATTGGAGCGTGAGGACTCTACGGAAGTCGCTACATGAGAATGGGTTTGAGGGCCAATTTAAGTTTTGGGTTGGAGTTTGCCACTTTAAGGAGACTGAATGGTCCAATGCCTTGAAACCAAACATCAATTATGCACCCCTGCGTGGAATCCCAGGCGTCAGCTGACAGGTCAGAGAAGTTGGGTCTCTCTGTCTTAAATGCAACAGAGAGTCCGAAACACCAGCACATGTACTGGGAAAATGCCCCAACAACTCCCTTCTCGTAACACGCCGGCACCACACATAAATACGTAAAGCATGAATTGATGAAGCTCCTTAGAGAATGGAATTTTGCCTGACCTCGACGAGGTCTACTTTATAGATTCGGAAGGATTCACGCCATGTGCCGATATTGTCGCTTTCTCTAAAACAGTTAAGGCGGCATTCATTCTGGATCCTACAGTGAGATATGAAAGTAATGATCTTGACCAGGCAAATAAAATAGATAGAGAAAAGAGGGAAATTTATAATAAATGTAGCCCTTTTCTAAAGGAATAGTTCCGTGAGAGCTTCGGGGAAAGAGACTACGTGAGAGGCCTCTGGTTCGAAGCTCGTGGAACCAAGCTCACCAAGGAGCTTCATAGAGGAACTCTGTGTTGATTTCAAGGACGTGGCAAAAATGGCAGAGGGAGTAATTCTGGACTCTCTGGGATTCATCCACCATCTCATGGTAGCTAAGAATGATGGTGATGTCTCGGAGAGTATGGATGTATTGCACATTATGTATTTTAATTATTTTATATATATCTATGGAATGTTATATTTATTACTTTTACTTTTAGCTTAATATATTTATTTATTACTTTTAACTTTTAACTTAATATTTGTACTTACTCTATTTTAATTTTTATATGCCTGTTTTTTTATATTAATATATTGCAAACGGGGACGTCCGTGTTGGGTATTATGTATGTTATAATTTCTTTATACTATATTTAATTTGGTTATGTATATTCTTTTATACTTAAACATAAATTTATTTGTATGAGTGATGGAAAGGAAAAGAGAGAAAATTTTGTAAAATTGAATCATTAGAAAAATTGAACATACTTAAAGAATAATAAAAAAATGGAAAATGTGTGTAAGGGAAGAAATAATAAATAATAAAAAGGAAAAAAAAATCATGTATAATTCTTGTACACAATTTTTATAATTTATTATATATTAAAAAAATTATGATGTGAATATTTTTATTAATAGGATTATAAATAGTTGTGATTCACTAGTAATAAGTATGCTGTGTATGAGGCAATCCAATGAAGTTGGGCATTACAAGTTTTTTTCTAATGCTTATATTGGCTGAAATCGTCCCGTATTAACAAAGAAACTTTGCTGCCATTTGTAAACGATCTGAGAAAAAAAAATGAACTTTTTCATCTATAGTAGAAACATGGAAGAATAAATATAATAAATACATATGTTTAAAAAAAAAAATAATTAGATATGTCGTTAATAAATGGTCCTATTTTTTAAAGAAAAACTATCATTTTGTTTAGTAAAAGTCAGAAAGCACTTTTCTTTTCTTTTTTTGCATTCTGATTTAATCATGGCATTTATTTATTAGCTTTGTCAGTTCTATCTTGTTAGTAATTTGAAAGGAATATAAAAAATATTCTCCATATTGCTGCAGATACGAGATGGAATATGAGAAACTTCTGGAAATTTCTCCGTCAGTGAAATAGGGGAGCAGACAGGGCTTCTTAGCAGATGCAGACATGCTTTATTTACTTGGTGAAGCATCCTTTGAAGAGCCTTCAACTCTCTTTTGAATCTCCCACTCCCACTTTTTTTCTTATCCTTGTTCCTTTTACTGCAATTCCTCTTCTTATAGAAGTGTTCTTACTTCCATATACGTTTCTCAGTATTACTTTGGTATATATGTTGGGTGTAGTCATGTTGTTTCGTTGGTTAATCGTGTCAATAGGTCTATCATACATGGTAACAATACATTTTTCCTGTTCATGGTACCATCACTTCTGAAAGTTTTTATTCATAAACAAGGTTAAAAAAAATATTTATTTTTTTTTAAATAGGGGGTAGCACTTAAGTTAGTGAAAAATGATAACTGCATTTCATTGCAGGAGGCAAAGAACACATATCTACAGGAGTAGCGTGGGCATCAGTTTTTCAACAGGCAGAAATACTATACTAAGAGAATTGTTATGTAATATACTGGATACAAGTGACAACACAAAATAAAAAATAATTACTTCCCAACAAAAAAATATATTAATAAATTTAAATTAAATATTTTTCCAAGAACTGTAATGAATCTTTTAAAGGAAAAATTAAACCCTTTTTTAATCCTTCAATTTTTTTTAATATATAGGACGTTTAGAGCTTCAACTAGCTATTTTTGTCATCCTGTTTCCTTATCTACAACTTATAACCGTCGTGATAAAAAATGGATAGTTATTTTAAGCTCGAAACCTGCAGTATATTATTGGAATGAAGTTGTAAAAATAGTCTTAAATTTGTCCTTGAAAGATTATAATTGTACAAAAATCATATTAATTCACTTTTAGGACGAATTTATATTGTAAATAAAATCTCATTTATTTTTAAGTAGGTGGCTATGAAATATTCGGGAGACCTAAGACACTTTGGCCTATATAAAATATTAAGGAACTGAAACTGCCCCCTCGGTTAAGGCCAGTGCTTTGGTCCTCAGAATCGATAATTTCCACTCGCGTCTTACGTTTGAGATATCAAGAAATTTCATTTTGTATCTATCAACAAATCTATAGGTATTGAAGACTGGTGGGAGAAATAAGTAAGAGTTCCTAGTAGACCATTTTGCCAACCCCTAGTGCCTAACTTTGAAGTTGCTTACTACTTGAAGTAATCAAGGTGGGAGTGTCAAGATTCATTTATTGGAACTATCGAGAAATAAATATAATATAATAAATATTAACAGGCTCTCCCAATTAGGCTTGAAGATGGAGAAAGGTATTTGGATAGGCGTAAATAATGCTAAGGCAATCTGGGCAATTCCTTGGGTCGTCGAGGGGCGTCACAAAATTTTCATTTAAAAAAAATAGTTATTGAAAAAATAAATGTAATAAAATTTATTCTGAATATGAATATTTGTTGTTGGTAAATATAAGCCTGGCTACAATAACTGTACATAATTAGTGTGGTTTTGCTGTTTTTGAAAAAAAAAAAATCAATTCATAATCATATGAACATTAAAACAGTAACAGTAAAACTGTTAAAAATAATAATAATAAAGAACCATTTTGCCCCTGACTTAGGTAGTGCTAAGGATGTCTAGTGCGGGGTATCTCGAGTCTGGCTGATGTAAATGCTTATAATTTGAATATGGACGGCTTAATAATGTGTTTCTTAGAGTTAAGGACTTTAATTAATTTACTGAGGATTAGTGCATTATTATTACGGTATCAATTCTACTATTTTTTTATTACTATTCTAATTATTTAACATATTAGTGTAATGTAATCAAATTTCTTTTGATCATTTCGACTTTCTTTATTTTTCGCCTAACATTCAGCCATTGTGCTGATGTCTAGAAGACCCTAAAATTTATATCAATGTTACATTTTATCTATGAACAATAATTCTGTATATTTACTATCTTGCCTTAAAATTGACGTATCCAAGTTTTAAATATTTTTCTATTGCAGGATGAAAAGTTTGAAAAAAAAATAAAGATAGTAAGGGAAACGATCAAAAGAAGTTTTTGAATTTTTTGAAGTTGTTTAATTTAATTTCTTACTTTCAAACAAAAAATTAATATATGATTTATTAAGAAAGTAATAAAGTAATTTTTAATTTCACTACGCTCAGAGTTCAATTAGCGATCTGCGAATATTATATTTATAGTTTTAATTTTTTTTTATTATATTATACATAAATATTTATAATTATTCTTTGTTTTATCAACCCTTTTTTAATAACAAAAATTACACGATTCTATCAAATATTAAACATTTGATTTTAATATTTAATTATTAATTAGAGCTAGTCAAAAATTGTATTCTTCTATGGTCTAAAATTGTTTTATTCGTTTTTACAGGGAATTTCTTAAAAACATGCCAGGCAATATGCACATAGTTTCTGTAGGCCTTTGTATCCGGTATAAAAGAAAGCCGAATTATTAATTTCTTTTTCTTTTTTTTTTAAACTTACAAACAACATAAACAATATAAACAATTGAAATTTATTTAATATTTTACCAATTGAGGACACAGGGAAAAAAACATATTTGGGAGTATCATCCTATTTGAGCAAAACCATTGAGGAATATAGTTGTCACTCATGGTAAACTATGTAATTATTAAATTGAATATCCAAAGCAAAGACATCATAGCTTATTTTGAGTAAATAATTTTAACCATCCAATGAACAAAAAGCACCATTTATTTTTACGAATTTTCACATTCGGAATGTGAATTAATAGTAAGTTTTAGTTATAAGGATTATCAAATTTGGTGAATTGTCTTTCATAAACTTGACCTTTATGAATTTTTGTTTTTTTTCTATTCTGTTTTATCTTAAACATCTAAGTTTCAATAAAACTTATCTTTCGCTCGGAAAAGGTGCAATATCCACTCACAAAGTGAAAAACGTACCTTGCCTCTTGTTATTTTTGAAGCTTCTATTTTCGCATGCCACGAAAGCCTTATGTCGTTCGGAACGGCCATATTTCAGACTAAGTTGGGCGAATACGGTGTTAGGGGTAGGGCATCGGCTGGGGTCCTACTTTGAAGTAGGCTATGGGAAGTGGCGAAGATAAAAATAAATGATATTTATGGAAGGCTGCTATATAGCTCCCTCATCCCTCCCCCCAAAGGCACGGGGTAAAGTAGGCTCCTTACCCTTCTTCTGATTCCCCCCACTCACAGAAAATATTGATATATTCCTTTCTTTTATCTGTTTTTTTTTTCGTATCAATATTTATATTTATTCATTTCGTATACACTCATGGTAAAAGAATAAGATTTACCGAATCGCTTATGAACTGTAACGTATAATAGTGTTATTATCAGTTTTGAGTATGTGTAGATATCTGTAAATTTTGAAAAGAATTATCAACGGAATGGAGAATTTTTTCTATGTATTATAATAGAAAATGAAATTTCTTCAAAACTTTTTTGATCCGACGCGTCCTAAGTGGCTAAATGTTACAAAACCACAAGAATTCTTTTTTTTATAGTAGGTTTGACCAGTTCGATAAAAAGTGAGGAAAATAGAAAAAAAAGTAAAACAATTTTTTTTATAATACAATAGTTGGATGTTGGATTAAGAAATGCTTGAACTATATTGATGGTTTCTTATAGAAAAATAAATTCGGAAGCAATTTTTCCCTTTTGGCTTTTCCAGTTTGTACTGCACCGTTTGGAGTATAAGAAATCGTCAAAACAATAGAAAATGTTTAACGGTTTTTGGAGATTGAAGCCTTTAAGGACCCATCAGGACAGAAAAGTGCTGTATATGAATTTGTTTTGAAAACAGTAAAAAAAAAGTTACCTCATTCTATTGGATATTCAGGATTTACGTTTAATAGAAAAGAATTGGAGAACATTAAAAACTTGAAATTTGTGACTTTTGCAAAGTCTCTAAAGCTATCAACTTGAATAGTTCTGTTGAACCTTTACGAAGTGGGGCGAAACGTCGAAAAATAGTTCTTAACTAGTTTTGGTTCTCTTTAGACCGCAACCCTGACTATCTTCTTCATAATTTGAAAGTATAATTGATTTGTGAATATAATTTTTAAAAAAATACCAATACTCTCAAAAAGCCACTATTATAACCCAACGAAATTCAAATAGAAATTCCCCAATATTGTAATATTTATATATTAATCAATATAATATACGGAAATAATAGTTCAAAGAGGATGTTGCCCTCTCTAAGAAGTAGCCAACGTCGGAGCAACCGAAACTTGACCAATTTGTTTGTTGGCCATATAAAATAATGCTTTCAGTAGATATTTATTAATTACTAATGTAAAAAAAAAATAAATAAAAAGTACTATTTCAATACATAAAGTGTTGATTTCAGTGCTAATAATATAGCGAACGTTTTTGTACATACATACTATGTAAATGTATTTATTCTCGGATATTTTCAACTATCGTTTGTACTATCAAGACCATTAGGAAACACGTAAGAAGAGATTAAATAACATCACAAATGATTCCATGTTATACGTTGCTATACTGATATCGACGGTCCCAATTCAATATGTGTTCATTGGGCTGTAAGCTAATACGTGTGTTGGTAATGGCATTCCGTCATTACCAGTGAGCAGGAAGCCAGGTGGTCACATGATCTGTACAGCAGGTGTCGGCCTGGGTCTGGGCCTTGTGGCTAATAGCGTTGTAACAGTTAGTATCCTGTTTCCTTACTCGACCGTAAAAACTGCTCTCAGTAACGTACAGGTGTTACTTACAAATGATTGGTCATTGGCACGAACCCGTAGCGTGTCTGAGCATGAAGAAATGATGATGTCATGTTGAGGTTGTTGTGGTAGAGATATTATCGCTCTACTGACGCTTTATAACTATAAGTTTCAGTAGCTCAAATGCTTGGAAATAAAACTTAGTTTTTTTTTTTTAGTCAAAGATTGCACGACCATGTCAGGATAATTTTTTTTTATTGTTATTTTATAAATATGTTTTTTTACTTCTTCGATAATTATCCCATTCCGTTTCAATTTCCCGAGTTAAATGAGCTGGTGAAGAATGTTAGAAAATCAACAATACTTTCAAAACATTGATTGCATAATAGTATATTATTGGTATATTCGATATACCTTTACTATAAAAGATATTTAGATATATGCTGTGTAAGATACATAGAATCTTATATATAGCTAATATAGAAAAAATATTAATTTCTTAAAATTTAATTTTAGGATGTCCGGTGCCAAACAAATTTTATTGTTAGAAAACGAAATTTTAAAGTACTTATTTCAAGAAATGGATAACGTAGAGGGTATGAAAAATAATAAATGATACATTATTCATCATATCATAGTTATTTTGTAATGGTGAACAAAATAAAAAAATTAAAATAATATAAAGTAAATAATAATAATAAAATAAAATTTAAATTTAAAATAAATATCAATAATAAAATTAAATCAAAACTAAAAATAAAAGAAAGTAAATAATAATAACAATGAAAATTAAATACAAATTTTTAATACAATAATAGGAGAACGTAACTGGTGTAGAAAATAATATTCAGCAGTGCCGATATAGATATTCATAATGAGAAATAAAAAAAAAAAAATTATATTAATGTCTACAATTTTTGATGGGTGTTAAATTTAGTATATACTGGTACAATAATTTTTTCGAATATTTCATTTCATTAGAAAAATGTACTAAGTTTAGAATCCTATAGCTATTTTAAGCTACTGTGTAATCTACAGTGTTAATTAATATTACGAACATTCACTTTTTTTAGATAGTATTTTATTTCGAAGGTGCTAAAATTATGGTAACTACTCATGTGCTATCTTTTTTTGTTGTCTTTTAATGTTTCGTTTTGCAACAGTTCCATAAGTTCTTCACCTGGTTCTAGAAATTACCGATTTTTTCGGCAACCATCTTGTGAAGGTTTTCGTCCGATGGTATGCCTAAATATATAATACTTGCATATTTTTCTACTCTGACAAGCAAAATATCAGGCCTGTTGGGAAGGAATGGTGTGATCAATTAAGATGGCCTGGCACCTATACTGCTAGAGTATCTTTTATAAGTGACCGTTTGTGGGCTGTACTTACAAAACGGCTTCATGTCATACAGCATGTTAAATTTATTGACCAATTTCTGGTGGACAATTTTATCTATATTGTTCTGTTTATTATTTATTTTATTGTTAGTGATATTTAATCATTTTATTTTATAATTTATGTGTCAACGTCAAATTAAAAAAAAAAAAAGATTCGAATTATTTGTTTCACTAATTTTTAAGATTTCATTTTAAAATTTTTCTTCTTGTTTAAAGTGCGTTTCATCAAAGTTTTCTTAAATAAAGATTCAGTAAAAAACTACTGTGCTAAATTCGGTAAGATTTGGACTGAAATCCAAGAAAGGAACATTACTATCGGAAGGGACTTGGGAAAATAAGACAACATTCTATCGTAATTCGATTTGATCTGTGTGATTTAAATTTCTTTATTTGATATGACACCATCTTTCCCTTCTCCCTCCTACGTGACGGAAAAGAGTTCTCATTTGGCACAATGAAAAGCTATTGGTTTTCGACTAAGGTTTGTTTTTTCAATAAAGGCTGAGATGGCTGGAGGGAGCTTGACAGATGACAAAGCCCTACACGATTTCAATATCCCTCAAGACCGACATACGATTGAATATCTCTCACTTTATTTCTATTTCGCATGGTATTTTGAAGAAAATATATTTATATCCTCCGAATTTCAATATATTTATCCATACATTCTGTTATTTATCTTAACAAAGATTCTTAAATTGGAATGCGAACATTGATCTTCTATAATTTTTGTATTTTTTTCCTTTATAACTAACGATTTTTTCATCAGTTTATATATTTTTTTCTATATAATTAGGGATATTTAATATTCTCTCGATGTTTTTGTCAAGAGGAAAAATATAACGCTTGTTGTGTAATGCGGGAACTGTTGCCACCCAGCGCCGCACAGTGTGCTGAAACCGAATTAAAAAAAAAAAAAATAATACAAAAAACCATACAAACATCATTATAGATTTTATTTTTTTAAGCTGAATATGCAAATTCTTATATATAAAACTTTTAAACCAGACCTTACATTTTAAGAACCTTAACATAAAGTTGTATAATATAACTTTTTAAAAAAACTATAACTCGAGAGGGATGTGCTGGGATCTTTTGAGCTCTGCTCTACCCCTCAGACGTGGGGGATAGTGTGGGCTCAGGGATCCTCAGGTCGATGGTGTAAATATTGTATATAAGTGTAAATGTGACTAGAGATTATATTATTTTATCATTATGCTATTTTTTTTTTTTTTTCATACACATAGTTTGATTGTGTTCATTTCGTTTATCCTTCTGTTTGTATATGTTTTAAGAATTTTTTTTTCATTTATTTATTTATTTTTATTCTTATTTTATTTTATTTTAATATGAATTTGATCATTCATTGTTAGATATTACAATGCCCACAACTGTGTGGCAGATTGTAGTATCTATCATATAAATAAAAAGTATATATTGGAAAAAAAATAACTTTTATAAAAATTATAACTAGGTGTTATAAAAAAAATAATTGAATGTTTATATAACTATTTAAATTGTACCCTCATATTTTATTGTGATTACATTTTTTTATTAAGTCATTTCCCTTATTCATCTTGGTTTTTACTTTTTAGAATTATTTGCGTTGTATAGACGAGCATGTATTGCAGCTTTACTGTTAATAACGTTGCTGTTATAGCTTCATTTTGCTTTCAGTTCCAATATTTCTTCGTACATGAGAAAATGTAAAATCGAAGGTTTTTGCGTGTACGTCGAATTGTTTCTGACAGTTAACTAAGTTTAAACCTTTCTTGAAAACTCTCTATCTATATCAAATCCATTTGAAAGAGAAACTAACAACAGTATAGATTATTACATCATACTTTTTGTTTTGTTTAATCCCTTGTTGACCATTTCCAATAAACGAAAGTGAGTGGTCCTAGAGATCAATGTCGAATTTTTATATCATGGGGCCAACTTGAATAAAAGTTAAGCTACTTAGATTAGAATCGCACTCGCGCTGCTGCAGTTATGCGTTTGCTGAGGAGTGGTTTTAACAAATACACTCACCTATAATGGCCTCATCGGTTATTACCTGAGATATGTAATTTTATATTTTCGTACTTCTGTATTATTTAAAAGGTTCCGGGTTATCTGTATTATTTAAAAGGTTAAAGGTTCCGTTATGGTTTAAAATGTTTACTCAGCCTTTCCCTTATATGAATGAACCACCAATCTTGGACTAGGTTCATTCTTCATCAGTTTATCACATAGCACTCAATATGAGATCAACATTTATCAAGACACTTTGTTACTTATGCGCTCTAGATAATGAGATAAAAGGGGGTAGTCTTTAGTTATTATGATTACATCATTAATGAACTTTATTTTGATTTATTTTTTTAATTTGGAGTTTAATCGTAGGAAATATTTTAATGTCACAAATCCATATTAGTTGTTAGTTGGTATGGCATATTGTAACCTACTTTCCCTCTTTAGTTTTTAGTTGTAATAATATAAATATTATTTACTAAAGAAGTTGACTTAAATAGTTCAATGTACTGAGAATATATTCAGATGTTTAACTGGTACTTTTATCTGGTCCGATGAGGCTGATGGAAGACAGAGCAGTGTGTACTAAATTATGAACGCTTTATGAATTAAATTTATGAAAATGACCGACCATCTTCTTCATAAAAAATAAAATAATAATGATATAGATTATGTTCACGATACTTTATTAATTAGATCCTTATGCGCTTGCGTTCAAGAGGTTATGGCTTCCAAAATGATTTAAAGTTATGAAAACTTTAATTTCCAAAATTAAATTTTTTATTGGAACTGTTAATGATTTTAGGCACATAACAATAACTAATAGTTAACTAAGCTGAAATTTCTTTGTAAAGTATCTCGATGCACTAACAGTTAAAATCTTTTAAAGCAGACCTCCTTGTGTTTACAGCGTTTGCTCTCAGTAATTTTGATTATTAGCATTATTATTATGATTCAGATAGTTATGCCCGAGTAGTAGTAATTTATCAGATTTGTTTATTAGATGTTATGCCGCTTCAACTAATTAATTGTTTATCAGCTTTGTAAACTATTTCTTTTCCGTTTATGTTATCTCTCTTTAGGTTTTATTTTCTTTTGTAAATGTTATGTTTACATTCATTAATAAGAATTCTGTTTATATTTTAGTTTGTAAATAGTTAGTTAAACTGTTTATTCATGTTAATGATTTGTTTTGGTTTCTTTTGTTGTCAACTAATATTGCACTTTTTTAAATATTTATTTATTGCTATTTACAACTGTACATTATAATACATTTAGTAATTTAGTTATTATGATTACATCATTAATGAACTTTATTTTGATTTTTTTTTTTAATTTGGAGTTTAATCGTAGGAAATATTTTAATGTCACAAATCGATATTAGTTGTTAGTTGGTATGGCATTTTGTAACCTACTTTTCCACAAGAAGAAAAAATTATAATGGATTAAACCTGAATTCCGCAACTCATCCTAAATACATTACGGGGTTCATTAAATTTTATAAATAAATAATTAATATTTTAAATTTAAAAGTGCAATTACCTTCGAATTCCTCTCATAGTCAATCCTTACAATCCAAAATCGTTCGTAAAATCCTCAATGCTCCATACTTTGTCACAAATAAAATCATACATAAAGACCTTAATGTTCCCTATGTAACCGATCTATCCCGAACCACATATCACTCCTTCCATTATAAACTCTCTAACCACTCAAACCCCCTAGTTTCTAATCTTGCATCCTCTTCCATTCCTGACAATCCTCCGAGGCGCCTGAAAAGAAGATGGCGAGACCA
>NW_027116659.1:496140-528630 GCF_000696795.3 Halyomorpha halys | reverse complement strand
CTGACTATTTTTGAACATATATTTAAGAGGCAATTAAAGGATAATAAAGCAGACCCGTGGGACAATTACCGTTAGATTATTATTTCCGAGGGCGCGGTCGGTGTTTTTGTTGTGTGGCGGACATTACCCATTTCCGACGAGCTACAGCCATCGCATATGTATGTTCCCTCTATATCGAGGATACTCCTCACGTTCTTGATCATTCGGAGGAGAATTGATACGGGCACACCCTTTTCTTTCTGAGTGAGGTCTTCCTTTTTATTGTTTCAATGCGTCGGGTTGTATTTCTGTCCCGTGTGTACGGTCCGGTCTTTATTCACCTCTAGTCAAATTTATTTCTTCTGAACGACTCATCAAAGAAAACGAAACAAACTTGGTCACAAAAAATAACTTATCAACTGAATTTAATGCGTGTTGTTACTTCTCATGACAACGGAGATTAAATTGTAATCATTTGCTCATCTTAGGTCTTCTATAATCTTTTATACGTAATGATATCAATCATATATTTTTGTTATTATTTTAATATTCTTGTGAGCGTAGTTAATCTCTTGATCATTCTGTTTTGATATGAATCACGTTGTGTTTTTAAGGTGATAAGACTTTAAAATAAAATCGTCCTCACAGTAAATTTTTAATTATTTATTACAATTGCAAAAAAGAAATTAAATACTAATTATAAATTTCGTATCCTTATGGAAAATACAAAAATTTGCCCAATGCGCACATCACATACTTTTCACTCACCTCTCTACTTTGAGTGGAAAATAAATTCATATACTAATCTGGTAATATAAAAATTTATTATTGTCGAAAAAACCAATAATTATTATTATTTATAAATTCAGTTTTACTCTTATACTCGTATTTGTATTTTTAACAGTATTTTGATCATATTATTAACTACTTTACAACAATATTAAAATCTACTACATTTAAGGGCAACACATAATAGAAATACCATTTAAATATTTTCATTTTTTCCGAATTGATTTATTATTTATTGATAAATATTACAAAATGCCACGGACTTGAGTAATATGTAATAATGCTATATATATTTATAGTCAGAATCAAAATATGTGAATAGATAAGTAAAATTTCGTACAAATTATTAGAATTAAATAAATAAAAAAACTCTAATCACATCCATAATAATATGTGCAATATTTACACATGCGGCCTGAGAATCTCCGAGCCTACTCTATCTCTTACAGGTGAAGGGTTGAGCAGGTCTCTACTTCCTGGTGCATGATACTGAGATCCTCTCACCGCGTCACTGGTACTGAACCAGTGGAGGTTTAAAATATTTAGTATTATTTTTTTTATTCATTTCACGCATTTTTATATTTTATTTTTTTAAAAAGTTATTTTGGCTCCAGACATCTGTTGGGGTCTTGTATAGCCTGGGAGTAGGTTGCTACTATGGATTTATTTCTCACCAGCCCTCACATACATTATTATTGAATGAGCCTGATGGTAATCGAACCCACAAATTCTGAACCGAGGACTCTGGAACGCTCTCCCCTACGTCTTCGAATTTCACGTTCGATATACTATATATAAAATGCGATATCATTAGAATATTTCTTTCAGTTTCTACAGAAACTAAGAACTATTATTGAAAATTAAGAGTAACAAATATATATTTTTTTGCTGAAAATAATGTTTTAATTAATTAAAATAATATGCTATATTATAAAGTGTTATACAGTTGAAAAATCAAAATAGATTTTCCATTATTACATAGTTTTCAAGAATTCAATGGATTCGTAGATGAGTATTATGATAGTAAACGCGTTTTAGTAATAATAAGTATATACAGTAATAAAATAATTTTATATTAAATAGGAATATTGAAATATTTACCAAAATGTGTAACTTTTTTTGTACTTTTATATTAAATTTGAAATCATAGGGATATTTTGTTTACATTTTTGAAACTAAAAAATGATATGTCAAAAAATGAAGTGGATTTGACATCTCATACCTCCGATTTCTGAAATGTGAGACGAGAAGACAGGTCCTTGCCGACATAACGAGTGAGATTAACTTGGTTGGACTACAATGGAAAAGTTGAATAAATGTCTTGACCTCCCTCTTTCACCCCCATAATCCTTCTTCTATTTACGCTCAGGGAAAGCTTGAATCCCTTTACAATGAGATACGTTTCCGAATCATGACTATTTGTAGTCCTTTATACCTCTATGAAAAAGATCAAAGTCCCTTTCATCTTCTGAATAAGCTATAATGAACTGAATATCTTCATTTTTTCCTAAGCTCGGAAGGATTCTCTGTCGCAATTGATAAAGGACATCTAATATTAGCCGAACGTTGTGCGCGTGTGTTTTCAAGGCCTTTTATTATACAAAGAAAAAAAAGAAAAGAAAAAAAAGATAAAAACGTCACTCCCTCCCCTTGCGATTACAATCAGAGGTTTCGATCAGCTTAGCCCCGCCCAACCCCGACACGTGGCCTTCACGTGGCAGGAATTCATAATCTCTGTACCTACCTCCCATTCATCATCATTCCCAATTTCGCTGCTACACTTTTCTTTTTTTTTTATTTTGTAATATCCTCATCCTATCGAATATTTAAATTGCCAGTTCCCCCTCTGAATCGTAATGAGATAATTATTTTTTTTGATATATTAAAATGTACCTAAAATGTTTCTTAAATAAATAAATATTACAATTCTGCCGTAAAATGTTCATAATATCGTATAAATAATGTTTCGATTACCATATTTGTTCAATACGCTATGACTCATCTTTTGTTAGTAATTTGCAGTTAATGTTATGTATTATATACCTAATCTTCATAGAAAAAAAAATAAAATAATATTGTTACGATGTCCCCAATTTACATCTTACAATGATGACCAGTGTTCATTTTTCCTGAACCTGGAGCTAAAATTAAAATTTTAACATAGGTTTTAAAAAATGTAGTCCTATCCTATATTCTAACCTATATAGTGTTTTATATCCTATGAAATGGTATAACATATGCTGCATAATGATCAATTCCATATTTCAAACTATATTAGGATAGCTTCTTAAACAATTCCGTAATGTAGTCCCAATTAATAAATTTACAGCTGTGCTATTAAAAAACGAGTGAACATATCTGTAAAATTAAGATATATATATGTGCCAGAGGTCTATGGTTTATAACTCTCGGTTATCATATGGGGTTGTGCGCACTTGATTCTTCACATACAGTGTACAATTTAAATAAAACCTTAAAATACCGATGGTAGTAAAAGGATACCAACCTCACCTAACATTCCATGTACCTATTTTCCTTTTTCCTTTTCTTATGGGGGTACGAAAAAAAAAAAATCTGTAAAATAAAGTGAAATTTCACATTTTTCCAAGTAAAACTGAATTTTAGAAAATCTTCAATCTTCTAATCTTCAAAAGTGAGTGTTGAATTGACATGGAATGACCCTCCTTAAAGCTATGTTAATCTGCTTTGTTGTTGATAATGTACACAATAATATTTTTAAAATTTTTTAAAATAAAAATTACAGTGTATTTTCCCTATAACTAAAACAGACTAGTACAATCCTTAACCTAGCTCTATTCATTATAACTCAAAATAATGCTAGTTTTATGTGCTATAAAGTAGGTAGTTTATTACGTTTGTCTTCGTAGGAATAGTAGTTTTCATGATTTGGCCAAAAATAATTAACAAGGTGGTTTCTAGTTGTTTAGACGAAATTGTTGAATTTCGTAAAAATGTCTACCAACATTCAAATTAAAGACACTTCATTGTACTATAGTTTTGGTACTGTAGTTTATAACGTTTATATGCATTGGCGTAGTAGTGTTTATGTTATTTGCGTATGACTGTGAATTTTGCATAAGAAATTAACTAGAAATCCACATATTTTAGCAAGTATAACGAAAAATACTTCTCCTACGAAGATAAACGTGATAAACTACTTTATGGCACATTACAATAGCTTTAATTTGAGTGCTAATAGGCATCTGTACATCTCATGGTTTCTGAGATATAATTTTTTATGAAATTTTGCTTTTTGATAACTGAATCTCGGGAACTTTTGAACGTAAACATAGTGTACTAATACATATTATCGCATTACTGAATGTTGGAGAGATACCCTTAGTAGATAAAAGTCATCTTATGTTTTATGATATGACAAGTGGTTTCATTTTATTTGTTATATCATTATTTTATATATCCTGTTAATTGTGGTTGTTTAATTGTATATTTTTAAATTCGCTGTATTATTTTATTTTCTGACATCTTGTAATTTCATATCTATTTTGGAATTTCATTCTAAGGCTCTAAAGCCTAATTTTGACGCCTGTGAATTATTCTTTAGGGATCAATCCCAGAATAAATAAAAATTATTATTATTATTAAACAGCTCTGTTAGGGGTGGTCATCACATGCAATACATTTTACTTTTATTATATTACTATATATAGTACTGTAACATAAAATTATATTATTGCATTACTTTTTTGTGAATGATTTTCATAAAATGTTTTATCTTGGAATTATTCTTTTCCAAATCCCTTCTTTCCTGAATGCAGACCCAGTTGGGACGTTGGTTGGTAGATGTGCTGGCTCAGTAAAGAAAGGGCAGTCGTGTTGTGAGCTAGTGTTGCTATTTCGCCCCAGGTAGCTACTATACTCCAGTTTTATGGAGATGGTCTGGAGGGACCGTTTTTCCAGCAGTGTTTTCGTACTCGTTTTCCAGGAACCCTTCCTTCTTCCTACTCTTCCAGGAAAATATAAACATTTACTGACATCCTGGAATCTTTATTTTATTGTAATTCTCTACCAATCATATAGTGTCCAAATACATATTAACGCATTACTGATTGTAGATAAGATACCCTTAGTAGATAAAAAATATTAATAATTAAATCAAGATTACTTCAGGGCTTAAAATAAAACGGAACTTTTTTATCTATTAAGAAAATAAAAATAATATAATACAGTGAAATAATTATATTAGTAACAATGATTACGTGATATAACATGTATGATCTCTTGTTTATGTTGGAATAATGCTCAACTTTATAAGGTTCTTTGTTTCCATTAATAATATAATATTATTAACAATATAATCTTTTGCAAGTCTTTGACTTGTCGGGGTTAAGTTATTCAGGGTTTTTATTTATTTAATTAATTGTTTAACTTCTAACGGGGTCTTGTAAAACTTGAAAATAATGGCAATGATTCCAATTCATTATCTTTACATTATGTTTAAACTAAAACATTTTCATCAATAATTAAAACATTATTTCATGTATTATATTTACATGTTCAGTATTTATGTTGTTGGAATTTTTTACTTTTGGATAGCAAATTCATTTTATCCACTAACTGTAATTCATATTCTACCTTTTAAAATTATTTACGGTTTGAGATCTTTTAATTCGATATGTTCAAAAATTACCAACGATAATGTGGTCAACTTCACGAGATGAATTTGCCCTTATAACCTATAATAATGAAATTGGAGGGGTTATAATATTTAAATCACACTCCCAAGGTTTTAATATAAAAAAAAAAATCTTCAAATGCTATGAATGAAACGTATATTTTTGTTTTTATTACTTTAACGTACCTATTTATGGAATATATAGTAAGTATTGGGTTGTAAAATAAGTTCGTAGCGTTTTTCAATATTTCAATTGAATCCTCTCAGTGTTTATAAAATCATGTTTCATTGGTCAATAATGTTTACATATTCTGAAAAAGGATTAGTTAAGGTACTTTTATGCATTAGTTTCAACTGAGATTCCTTATCTTTAGGTAGTAATTTGCTCGCTCAAAATGGAAGAGAAAAAAATTCTATTTCGTCATTTAATGATTTTTTACTTCCGAAAAGGAAAATCCGCAGCCCAGACAGTTAATGATATTTGCAGTGTGAATGGCGATGATGCCTTAGTGGAAAGTACCGTCCGTAAGTGGTTTGCTCGGTTCAAAACTGGAAATTTTGAATTGGAAGATGCAAAGCGCTCGTGTGCTCCTTCAACTGTTGATGACCAAATTCAAGCATTGGTCACAGACAACCCTCACTCTTCAACATGGGATATAGCAGAAACACTTAACATGTCTTATGCAAGTGTCCCATAATCGCAAAGCCATGGTTTTCCATCATGGTAACGTTCGTCCTCGCGTGTTTTTGCAGACCCGGCAGAAATTACTGGAGTTTGGCTGGGATGTGATCCCCCACAAGTGTTTATTGAAATCACCCTTAAACAAAGCTACGAACTGATTTTACAATCCGATAGAAATATTGTGATCGTGTGATATTTGGTATTTACATTTTTTTTTTAGGATTGCCTCAACAGCGGTACTATTTTTTAAATTTATTTATTTTATACCAGATCGGCCTGGTTGGCCTTACAAGTTTGATGTAATTGTTACATTAAATATATTTTTTTAACAGTTTATTGTGAGGGGTGAGGGTATAGTCTCGTACAAAAGACACCCCTATACTATATATAATGTAATAATTATAAGAAAAAAAAGATAAAATAAATAGATAAGAATAACGCTTCTTCACAAAAGAGAAAAGTACAGAATAACAAAACAAATAATTGCCCTCTAATGGTACAAAGAAACAAGCTATTTTGAAAGAGGGACAAGAGAAGAAAAAAGAAATAATATTAATAATACGTAACATAGAGGTAGTGTGAATAATGAATCAATACATAAAGAATTTATAAAAGAATGTCCTGCAGCTGCCTGAGCTTCAGTCTTCGGGTTGAGGTTGAGTTTCCCAGGTTGTAGGTCACTGATCCTTTAACTATCGGCACCTGAGAGTGGAACATCATAAACAGTTTTTAGATGTAATCCTCTATTGACTCCATTTGTAATTCCCGATGCAATTGGCTATTTCTTATGAACCAAGGAGCATTAACTTATTAATCAATTAGGACTTTATTTTGAAAATAATGTAATTTTTTTCCTTTTCGTAAAGGATGCCGCTCCCCAGACTTCACAGCTGTACATGTGGCTTGAGAATTGTTTTAAAGATAAGTTTCTGGTTTTAGTTTGCAATTTATGTTTAGGATAGGATATAGCATTGCTAACCTTGCATAAGTTTGATGTTGATATGGTGATTTCAGGTAAGGCGGCGATATAGGTGAATTCTTAGGTATCTTACTGTTTCACTGGCAGGATTCCATTTCACATTTTTACTTTTTAGGATTAGTACCGGTGGGTCTTAAGGTGACTTTGTGTTTTAAAAGTGTTTCTAGCGATTATTATGTCATCATGTTGAGAAAACACAGCGAACGTAGCTATAGAGGTGTGTGGCCTGGATGTCCAGGAAGAAGTTGAACAAAATTTCGATGCTCTGAAAAAAGAATTAAGATGTTTTAATTATTAATCTAATTATTTTCCAAAGATGGGTAATAAACTGATAGGTCTAAAATCATTAAACTTTGAAATATTGCAACATTGTTAATGATATGCGATTATTAATAATCAGTTAGTTACATTCATTGCATTTTACTACCTTTTTATGTTCTTATTATAAATATTTTCTTAGAATTATATTTTATGTTTAGAACAATTAGACTAAAAAAACATTGCTAAAATAGTTGAAAAAATGTTACTTTTTTGGGGTGTAGGGAGTATTCCAATATGAACATTATGCTTCCTATCTAACAACTGCACCGATATGATTGGAGATGTCGCTTTTCTATTACACATTGAAAATAAAAAATGATTTAAAACAAAACTTAATCGAATCACAATAGAAGTTTTAACTAGCACAACAAGATGGTCCTAAATTGCCTTTCTCTGGTCAATTGAATCATTTTGTCAAAGGCAGTCGTTTATAATCACGTTTTATATTAGTCAGTTGTTTATTTCTCTAGTTTAAAAGTTTTCTTTAGTTTGTTTATGATGTATTTTATATTCAATCATTTAGATTAAACAGAAATAGTTCTGTGAACATTATATCTCGCTACAAAACTTAAAATCTCATCTTGTTATCGTTTATATAAAAAAAGGTTCTTTTATATATCGTTTAACCAGCTTGAAGTTGAATCCGTTTCAAATTTGAGAAAAAAAAATCGAGCAACCTTTTTAGGTTCTTTCTCGCGAAGTAATTAAACTATTTTTATAGGACTATTAAAACGACAGTCATCTAATTTATTTATTATTAAAATTAAAATCTCTACATATACACTTTTCCTACCTCAACGAACATTACCACCAATTTGAAGAAAACCCACGTGATTTCATTTGACAAGTTTCTTTTTAAAATTTAATTTATCCACTTCTGAAAGCTAAAGGTTTTTTTTTTTAGTATAAATTCTATGCTGAAAACTTATTCAGTTTATTTCAAAATTTTAATTCTTCCCATTTAAAAAACTGTTACAAATTGACATTTTCAAATAAAATTTATTTTACCCACATAAATTTTTTTATTAAATTGAAGTGTTATTTAATATCAGGATATATTCTCCTTGAAATAATTAGAGTTTTAATGGCGAATTTAAAAAAAAATCTAAAATACCTTTAATTTTATTTACTTGGAATAATTGACTTTTTTCTATTGTTAACAGAAATATAATAAAAACTATATTATATGAACTTTCAATGAATTTGTTCATATATTTTTTTCAATCGGCGCGACAACCCGTTACTGGGTCCTTGCCTTCTCAAGCAGCATTTTCTCCTTTATTATCTAAAGGAAAAATCGTGAAACAGATACAAAAGCTTAGAGACTGGGAAATCTGAGATTGCCAAGCTTTATATGCGACTTTGATGTAATGTTGAATTCTTGACCAGAACAAAGTTGATATTCATTATTCCCACCTAAAAAAAAACCTACAATAAGGATTTTTATAGCAATTTAAAAATAAAAAAAATATTGTGTGAAATTTTCGCCTTCCTGGGTGGTAAGTGAAGGTTTTGTGAAGCTTTCATTGCACCAGATTTGTTTTCCTTATATGAAGCAGTACAGATTAGGCCGATAATTCTGCAAGTGAAAAGATTAAATGTTTATTTTATGTCAGAATGTACCCTTTGCAATCATTTCTATGTTTAAAATAAAATTTATCTATGAGGTAATTGTAATTAAAATGCATACTTATTTTTCTAATTAAACCACTAATTAATACCTCTTCGTAGTGTATTTTTATTATACACTAGTTGGTTTGAACACTTGTAAGTACCAGCATATGAATTTGAATTTAGAAAACGCATGAAAAATAATGTACACAAAATATTCCTACGTTTTAATACAAAATTAAATCTATCCCTAAAAATATATTGACACTCTACAAATCAGTACTAAGGCCTACCATAATATATGCATGTTCTATTGCTTCACTTATGTACCCAACTTAAAATACTTCAAAACAAATGTCTAAGAATTATGAACAAATATTCAAATGACATAAAAATAACTAAGATGCAATCAGAATTAAATATAGTAACCGTCACACAGTGGTGGGAAACTTCCATTTTCTTGCAAAAACCTCCAAATTGTTTAAATCCTCTGTAATTCGTCATGACTTTGTATGTTATTAGATTGGTGCTTATGAAATGTATGATTTTTTTTATGTAAGTATTTCTCTTTCTGTTTTCGTTATGCTTTTGTTTTTGGCATAACCTCGCTTTTAGTCGTACTGTCCGTCGCCAAAGTCACATTTCAACAAATGTGATTTTCTCATAAGTATTCCTTTTTTGTTATTTGTTTTGAATTTTGTACCGATATGAATTCAACCGATATTAGCGTAATTTTTTGGTATGAGTATAAATTTGGTGATAATATTGAAAAAAATATTTCAAGAAACAAATCTGCTTTTGAAAAATTAAAAATTTGTACACTAACTTTGGATAGCATTGACTTGGCCTTTTGTTGGATATGTTTAAAACAAAATAGCAACAACCATTAAAAACTCACATTTCCCCATACCGAAATAACCTCTGCAAGATTAGATCTACAGCTCACAAATATTATTTGAAGGAAGAACTAATTACAGTGAATTTGTTTAAAGGTATTTGGGTGTAGAGCAACCATACTCATTATCATCATCAGACACATTTCATTTTGGAGAGTTATTTTTCACACTTTCCACCTCTGTGCGTCATGAAAAATTAACTCATAATTTCTTTTAGTTCTCCTTATTTATATAATTATTATTTCTCTAATTATTAATTATCTAATTATGTTAATTCACATAACATAACTAAACATGTATTTCTGTAAACATCATCAATAACGATATGTATTTTATGTTTATTTCAAAACTGTTTTTTGTTTATTCCCTCTGTTAGTTTGTTTTCTAATAGCAAATATAAAACATGTTTATATTAAGAAGGAATTGTATTATAAAAATGAATTGTATAAGGGTATAGCCTGAAACGATGTAATAACTATTGTACATGCTATTATTTCTGAAATAATATCTTATATATATATTACACATTGATTGATTTGATAAATAACCAGGAAATTCAGATATTGGCCTCAGCAAGAAATTTCGCAATGGACTAGCTCTTATTCTGTTACTGTTTATATTTCGATCAATATTAATATATAATTTTTTTAATAGACTATTCTCAATAGAAATCTTTAGATAAAAGTCTTCTACGGCTTCTTGGTAAGTTTAGCTATTGAGACTAAAGCTCATAGCGGTATACCTGATCCTGCAATTCCCTTTATAGACTATTTGGCGATAATTTAAAGTTGTGCTCTAAAATGTAACGATGGACGTGAGGTAATCTTGCGGAATAGGGCGAAATCCATGAAGCCTCAGAGTTGGCCAAGTTGTCTCATAACCCGCCGCCAGCTGACGTCAAAATTTCTTCAATTAACACTCCTTCCAACTTCGTTCTCCGCATCTTCTGCTTCTTATTTCCGCTCCTATTCCTTCATGAAAACCCTTAGAGTTAACGTTTTCTTATATTTCTAGGCTGAATTAGACATCTTTGGTAGATATGAAAAAGAAAAAATCTAACAAGTATGAATATTTTTATAACATTCTAACTTAAAAGGTAAGCAGATTGGGTAAAGTTTATTATTAATTTATCTACGTTTCTACTAGATAGGACTAAAATTTTAGTCAAACAAGTTCAGACCATTACTAACTCCTGTTCTTGAATAAATGCATTGAAACTTCTAGATTAAGGACGCTCGATGATGATATCTATTGTACAAATATAAGTTAAGAAGAGGTCAATACAAAAAGAACACAAAATTGCTACTAAGGTGTGATATCTTCTAAATAAAAAAATAATACGACATTTTTACTATTTAAAAAAAAAAAATCATCTTGTCTATATTTTAAAATGGACGTTATCCAAAGATATTACCGTGGGCAAGGGTTACTTTCTCTACCGTGGTTCTGTTCCGAAATTGGCAGGGTTGCCAAAAAATAACAAAAGTCTATGGTACAATCTATAGAATTCGTAAGACAGTTGAATACATTTGTTTTGTTTTTGTCCGATGTGCTACTATTCAGTTAAAGCAGCGATTTAGTCTCAAAGATCGTTTTGCACGTCGATTTCGACTATTACAGCATTTAACAGAAAAACGGTCCAAACTTCCAATTCATTACAAAAGACTGATCTACATAACAATAGTAAGTCCTATCTGGACATACGGAGTTGAGTTTTGGGGCTCCACTAAACCTCCGAATTCCTCTCGTATCCAATCCTTTCAATCCAAAATCCTTAATGCTCCTTACTTTGTTACAAATAAAATCATCCATAAAGACCTTAATGTTTCCAATGTAACCGATATAGTCCGAACCAGATATCAATCCTTCCATTATAAATTCCTTAACCACTCAAAACCATTGGTTTCTAGCCTTGCTTCCTGTTTCATTCCAGACAATCCTCCGAGATGTCTCAAAAGAAGATGGCCCCGAGACCTTATATTGTAAAAATGTTTTTAGAGTGCCTACCAATGGGTAGTTTCTCTACATGCTTGTACCATACCATTATGATACTACTTCAAATCTACTTGTATTTTATGTACAGTTGTAAATATCAATAAATAAATAATAGAATCATAAAGATAATTATTCATTCTAAGCGAAAGACACTTTTTCGTTGACACAAGATTTATTTGTTGCATCTGATTCATGGTTTTCTTCAAATGCTATTAATAGTTTAATAATGTATCGCTGTTATTAAGTTTTTGTTGCAAAATAAAAATACTTGAAATAATTTTCGCATAAAACAACAATTAAATAACGTATTTAGTTTTTTTTCATATATGGATTCTATATTTGGTGTCGATTAAATTCTGAACTATCTTTTGAAATAATATCATTAAAAAAAAATTTCCTAATTTCAGGCATCGTTTAATTTTCGTTTGTTTTTTTTATTTGTTACTTTTGTATCGGCCTGCACGAAGCTGTGTAATTCATCGTCTAATATAACAGTCTCAATATCCCTTTGAGGGATAGTTTTTTGACCATCTGATCCTTTTTCTGTTAATGATAAATAAATAAAAATTTTTTTTTCAAGTACCTTTCTTTCACATTAGAATTATCAACAGTTTTTTAACGCCAACTTTAATGGGCATTTTAACGCGTAGCTCCAATGTAAATGCAGTGTTTTCTTTCGTTGATTATTATTTGTTTAACGTCGAAAATTATTACTTTTTTTATTATTAATACCGGTGTGCTTGTGTCGAGGTGATAAAATTCCACTTTAAAACCAAATTAAGTTTCGATCCAATATACCAACCTGCCTTGCGATACAAGAATTAGGTCAATTGTTTCCTCACAGTACTTTCAATGTTTAAGGTTGTTGGTATTTGGCCATAATTGTATTTAATTACTTACTAAAAACTGATTTATGGATGAAAATTTATTTTGTATTAATTAGTAACGAATTAAATAAAATTTCAAAGAACTCGAGAGATTTTTAGAATTATTTGTGTATTTGATCAGTTCAGAGCTAAGGATATTTGAGAAACGGTAAGACATTTTTTTTTTTTTTAATGTCCCATTTATGAGAATTTTACGTTTGTTAAATTAATGAAAAAAATTATCCTTCACTTTTCCTAGCATAGTGTTTTAATTATTGCAATTAAAAAGGCTGTGAGAGTTTTGGCGCCAAGTTTGCAAATTGAAAGTATTGTCCTTAGGGACATTTGTATGCATCGATGGCATTAATATGCATTGGCTTGGCTCCCGCTCTGTTCGATTATTATCTTGGGAATTTCTTTTTCCTTTAATTACCCTAGCAGTTTTCTCTTATTCGGCTCCCGTGTAACTGTCTTTTAAATGTAGTAATTTTTACAATTTAATAATTTTCAATGATCTGTGTAGAGGTTAGCACTACACTTGATTTTGGTATACATATTGGTGATTATTTAATTTCTGTAAATTGGATGGAACAATTTTAAGAGAGCATATTTGTACTCTATCTGGTCTGTAAATCCTTTTTGGATGGACACGCATCATACTTTTGTATTTTAAAGAACCTGGTACTTACTTTACAGTAGTTCTAAATACATTTTCATTAACTTCTAAGAAAAATTAAAAGGTTCTTTCTTTTAGGAAAATCACAACTTTTCAAATTGAACAGATGTAGATTTTGCACCTAAATCTGTTCCCTCAAATAGTTGTAATTTTTCTAAGAGACTACATTTAATTGTATTTTTCCTAAAGTTAGTGGATAAGTACTTAGCACGAGTACATATCGTAATTAACATATCATCGACATATCGTAATTATTTAAATAAAATAATTTTTACCCAAGTTAAGTTTCAAACATATTATATTATTACTTCAAATGGCTAATCTGCCCATCCTCAAGGACAATCTTAAATATAAATTTACAACTTACATTCTACAATTAAAAAAATGTTGCTGGTTATTCTGCTCAAGTAATAAATTTAGTAAAAGCAACTTATTTTTTCACTTTTCCATCAATTTTAAAACTTTTAGTTACAGATCAACATTATTATCACTAACTTATCATACTTGTTAAGGTAATCTGTAAGTGACAAAATAGGTTGATTTGATTAAATGTATTGGATGTAAATTTATATTTAAGTTTGTTGTTGAGAATGGCCAAGTTGGGCGAAACGTTTGGCATTTAAGATGATAGTAAAGAATGTTAGAAACTTAACTTGGATAAAAATTATTTTATTTAAATAATAATACCAACCTCGAAGAAGTGAGAAGATTATGTGTATGTTTCATATGCATGCTTTCTCGTCAAGTGCGCAATTGTCTCTTTAAATTCAAACCCTGAATTGGTTAGAGTTTGCTTAGGTATAACGAAATTTTTTAATAAATTTATTCATTTATGTTCCACATCACAATTTTTAACTTTTTTAGCAGATTATATCTGTAAAATAATACTCTGAAAACAAATTTCTTGATGGATGAATCATACAATTATTACTTCGTAAAGAAGTACTGTAACTAGACCAACGGTTGTACAAGGAGGTGATTTGCTCGATCGCCAGATTTTTACCCAATTAAGGGTGCCCAATTTAAGAGGCTGGGTGGACTCCAGGAGGGCTCCCAAAACCCATAGGATCTGACTCACGGCTACAGTGTAACAGACAACAATTTTCTGCCCAGCCGGATTCGAACTTGGGTCCTTAGTAGGAGGACTTGGGGGAGTTAGTAGCCACCCACTTTACCCCGTGGCTACCACGCTCTCCAATTGCTTACTAAGGACTACTACATTCAGTTTTAAAAAAATGATTGGCATGATGAAACGTGAGATTGATGTAGTATTTAAAACATTATCTTTAATTTTTATTATTACTATTCAGTACTTACAGTGATTTAATGTCAAACTATTGTCAAAAATGTTAAGTACTACTACCCCCCATTATTTTATACATGTGCGTAAATTGAACCGCACCTTAAATCTAATTTTATTTTCAAAACAAATCTTAAGAATTAGCTAAAAGAAATCAGCGATAATATAATTTCCAATTAATAAAATATTTATTTATTTACCTCTTTGATAGCCTAGACATACAGAGGAGGCCTAGAAAGTAAAATAACACACCGTGTAAATTTATAAAATAAAATATATAACGATAGTTAAATAATAAT
This sequence comes from Halyomorpha halys, assembly GCF_000696795.3. Taxonomy (NCBI): domain Eukaryota; kingdom Metazoa; phylum Arthropoda; class Insecta; order Hemiptera; family Pentatomidae; genus Halyomorpha; species Halyomorpha halys. Next base: position 513,583 of record NW_027116659.1, on the reverse strand, counting down.
ATTTAAAATATAACTATTAAAAAATATATTCTATAATTTGTTTTTAGGTAAAAATTAAGATATATGGAAAAAAAAACTATAAATTTCAAATAATCAAAATATTTTTTAATTAACAAAATAGACAAAGAAATTAACAAAAGAAAAAATATAGAAAAAAAGGAGTATTTCTTAATGAACCGGACGTTTACTGAAACATTTAAAAATAAATCAGAAATATTAAAAATAATGATTAATTACTAGGGAATCAATTAAATAAATAAAAGAGTGAGTCACTTATATTGTTAGGTGAAATTGTTTCATGGTTTTAAGGAGGTTAATAAAAAATCTGAAAACATCAATCACTTTATTTTGATCAATAAAAGATACCGATGTGAAATTCTGAAATCGATAAGTATGTCAGACAAGCAAATTAGGCTTTTACAGTTTAGTTAATTGCAGTTTTAAGAATAGCATAAGCATATTACTCCGGATGAACAGGATTACACAGTATTTTAATTTTTTTTTTTGTATGCACTATATTTGCTCTAAGATTATATTTGAGGATATGTCCTCCCCTAACTTCGTAGGCCGTTATCGCAGAAGAGACCACACGGTACATAAATCAGTCGAGCTAGGCTCCGGTTGGCAATACTAATTTCACGCCCTCACTGATACATCCATCCCACAAACTCGCTTTGTAAAAAACTTTCTCTTGCGCTGCGGCATGCTTTTTGGTTGTTGGTTAGATCCTAAATATAGAACATATTCTTTTTGGTTGTTGCTTAGATCCTAGATATAGAACATATCCTTTTTGGTTGTTGGTTAGATCCTAGATATAGAACATAACCTATTTATTGAATTTAAGACTGACTTATGAAAATGCAGTAAACAATATGCCTTGACACGACTTGTATATCCCACTTTTTCTTGATGACGCTATTATTTTTATTAATTTAGCTATCTTTTGGTAGATTATTTTCTGTAAGATACATTTGTGATTTACCAAGAAAAAAATATTTACCTCCACCGTCTGAAACTGGTTATATGTTTCAGGATAGGTAGAATTCAGATATAGTATACAGAACATCCATTAACCCGTCTTCTTCATCCGGACTCATCAACAGTCGCCATTTATTTTCCGTTTGAAAAGACCAATTAGATGTTTCATACGGCAATATTTCGTTCATTTATGAAGTCTGAGGAATAACGTAAAGCATTACAAAACAAAACAAAATATTTCTTGAACGGATTAACCAATTTTGTTACTTATTTTTGTTTTTACTTATATTTATGAACGATTTTTGCATGATTACAAAAGCATAATTTATGGTTAATTGTGTGATATGTTCTTAAAATTATTAAAATTAATTACGAGAAAATCATCGAAATAAGAACATGATTAGAAAAGATACAGCGCATTGGATTTTGTTTATGTTTAATATCTCTAGTATTGACCTTAGTAATGGACCAAGAAAATATGATTCGATTTCATTTTATGATTTCATAATACTGTTGTTGTTTGAAAGGTGGTCAAATTCCGTTCAAAATCAGAAAATAAAAAATCGAAATTTGTTTTTTTTTTGGCCACTTTTTTTTAATAATTACCTACCTACTCGTTACAATTGTCTGTTTGAAAAATCAGATAAGTAAGGCTACCTTGGAGGGTGGGAGTGGCCGCCTTCAGCGGACCATGTTTGCTCATCTTATAATGCCATACGGCAAACGAAGATATAATGTAAATTGTATATGTATAATGTATTGCATTATATTATTATGTATTCTGTAACCATATAAAAAATAAAGAGGTTTGAAAAAAAAAAAAAAAAGGCGGGTGTGGAGGGTTTTCTTCACACCAAAACTATATATTTATTGCAAAATTCTCTTAGATCATTAAACACATTCTAGATATCATTATTTAATTAAATTGCCTATACACATCTTAATTCGTCCAATATGTATTGGTTTGAAAAGTCGTGAGAGTAGTAGTTTTTTTTTTTTAAATGTAGGATTAAAAATAACATGTGTGTATCAGTGGTTCTCAATCATAGAAATCTGTGGAACACAAGTCAGAAATTGAACCTTCTGTGACAATTCCCTCTTCTGATTTTAGACAAAGGGAGATTTTGAAACAATAAAAAAAATCATCCTAAAAAATTTGAAAATTAGGTTGCTTATAAGTGCATTCTGAGGCACTTTACATTACACATTTACCTGTTAATATATTTAACCTATCACTGAAATATCAGGAAAGGTTAACAATTATAAAGTTTCCACAATTTATTTTATACATACTTTTTTTTTTTTAATATCTTTATTGGAATTCACAACTGTATATTATATAATACATTCAGTAAATTTGATCTTAGTTAAAATTGAGTATTACAGGCGTGTAGAGCAACTGCCAATTGGTAGCACTCTAATGACATTTTAAGGGGCCTCTACATGTTGGCCGAGCCATGGCGAACTCAGACATACGCGAGCATGTGGATGGGTGGCTTGGCTTGGTTGGCCTAGGCTCGTTGCCGAGCCGTCGAGAGTCGGTTTTTGGACACAGATCAAAGGGGTTCGTGAGGGCGCTCGTGTAGCATCTCCACCATTGTTCTTTGTCTAGTTGCAACTTTGAGCTGTTAGGAGGTTAAAGATGTTTGGTGGTACTTTTTATAATAAGTTTTATATTTAATCTTATTTATTTATATTTAATTTTCTTTTTTTGTAATAAAAATAATACAATCCAGGTGCAATGGCTGAAACCACTATTACGTCCGCCATGTTTGCCTCTCTGAATAACACTGACATGTGGATGGTCCGCACTTTGCTTGCCGAGCATTTGTACGAGCCTCCGAGCCATGGCGAGCGGCCAACATGTGGACCCACCTTTATATTAGCATGTCTCGTGGCCATCTTCTTTTCAGGCGCCTCGGAGGATTGTCAGGAATGGAAGAGGATGCAAGGTTAGAAACTAGGAGTTTGAGTGGTTTGGGAGTTTGTAATGGAAGGAGTGATATCTGGTATCCATACATATATTTGAATAATATACATATATTTAGTACTTAGGAAATTTTCTTTACTTCTTTTATTGAATATGAATCTTCTGGTTCCCATCGCTAACCCAAATCGTTGGGATTGAGCCAGATAAAATCCTCACTATTAGACTCTAGAGCAATAGCCAATAAAGAAGAATAGAGAGAGACTAGATAGTACATTTCCTTGCCGGAGGCTGGCCGTTCCCCTCCTTGTTTGCAATCTCTACAGTTTGGTATTTCCTGTTCCTTTGTGACTATCGTTGGCCTCGCTCAGCGCTGTCCTCACTGTTGACAGTAGGCTGTTTGCTTTGGTCGTCTGCATGTCCCGAACTATTCACAGCCACTTCTTTTGATAATTGGACTACCGATACTGCCTTTGTGTTCAACGGGAGTTTTGAAGATGGAATTTCAGTTTATTTATTAGACCAATCTGGCGGTGTATCGTTCTAGTGAACACTATTATTACATCTCGTGTTTTTTACCTTGGTCCTTGTTTATTCTAATATAGGGGAAAATTATTGAGCATTACAAACATATTTATTTTTATATTCATTTATTATTTCAGGTGTTAACAATTTAATTTCTAATTTTTTTAGTAGATAACAATAACCTGGAAGGTTTATCTGCAAAACTTACTAACTGTCTCACTGTTGTCTAACAGTATTTATTACATGTGGTATACCACAACTGTGTGGATGAGTTCCTCATTGCTTGTTGCAATAATAAATAAAACGGTTTAAAATATTGAAATGTATTTATTGATTACTCTGAAACTTTTATGAACATATTTGAGCTTAATTAGGAGTAAAATAGATATTAATGGATTAGAATTGTTAATATAAATGAGATTAACCTAAAAGTTAAACGAGATTAAAATTATATTTAAAAAATAATGAAATTTTTAAATGTAAATTTCAGGCAAACTATATATTTACTTGTTCAATTTTAAATTAAATTATGAATTACCTCCATATCCTACAGATTTGACAGACTATAAATTTTCTTTTTTATGTATACAAAAAAAATTAAAACAACTTTTTATTAAATCAAAACTGCCTAATATTTGTGGTAGAATGATTTTCCTAATATAGAAAGAAGGATCCTGTACAGGAAAAATAAAATTGCAATTAAGTAAAATATATTATTTAATTATATAAGTATTTTTTTCCGAAAGGTTTTAATTTTCATACTAAGAAAATATTATTCTCTTAACAAATTTTATAATAATATATTTACCTGTATTTGTTTTTTTAGCAAAGCAAAATTATTATTCTGATACTTAAAACTTTTTACTTTTACTTATTTATGTATGAAATATATAGTAAGAAGATTGTTATAATCGTATAAAATTTTGATTCTGAATTTTTAATACTGTAACGCCAGACGGTTACCGGTAGTACAGATGTTCCAACCTTTCTTTACCATTTATTTCGATAATGGAAGAGTTCTTTTCGTATTTCACTTTCACTTATTTATGGGATATCTAGTACGGTAGAGTATTGCGATCGTGAAGAATTTTGAATCTGATTTTTGGAAATACACGTTTTAATAAATAAAAAATGGGCTGGGTGAATGCGTGTATGTATGTGATCAAATACGTTCAAAAAGAAAAAGTTTTATGAAACTAAAATAACTTATTTAAGCAGGCCTGATATGTCACAGAAACGTTTTAGTTAGACTCTTAATTAAACTTGTAGTACCAATGTTTAATTAAGTAGTCTTTAACACTTTAATATTAACTAGACCTTACCCTGCTAAAAATAGTTATAGAGAGGGATGAAATGAAGAATTTAAAAAAAAATTGATTTTTTACAATTGAAATAATTAATCATTACTCCTTGTTTAAGTGTAGTGATAAAATATGTATAAATACGGACTGTGAACAAATTGTATTATTAATGATTTTCATAATAACCACGGAAACACGGACCCATAGTTATTTACTTTACCAATAAATGAAAATATAGAAAGGGGAGTATTGTTATTATGAATAATAAAGAAGTGACCGTTTTGACTGAACAAGGATTAATTTCAATTCAAAGTAAGATGATGTCATATAAATACAACCTATGGAATAATTTGCAAAATCCCAATCGATGTATTTGGCTTTGATATAACATGTGTGTGTACCCGTCAGTGGCCAGTAAAAAGATATGCCTGTATGTAGAGAGGACAGCCTGAATTTTTATTTCGTTAATTAACGTTAAAATTCAAATTGGTACAAATTAGAATAAAATTACTCGTGATCGATTAGCACTAACCGATTGTGGTAAGCTGTTCATTGAGCTAGTCTCAGGGGAATGTATGGATGGATCAGGCACCAAACCCTTGGGAAAAAATCCTCAGGGAGTATATTAACTCTCAATAGGACGTATCCGCGTATGCTAATAATTACACCGAAGTAATTCCATAGTCTTTTCGTCATCTGATCTTAATATTTTTGTTTCGGTTCATTTAAATCTAATCTATGGGCTCACTTCTGCATTTGGGTTTTTGGTCAAGGGACAATTATTAAATAAATCTCGGATGGACTATCTCAACTTGTTAATTTGAAGAAAGATAGTAAAATCAAATTGTGCATGTTTTAGACAAAATTGGTATGTAGGAAAATGGCCAAAAAAAAATGGGTAGCTGTTAAATCGCATATATAGAGCGGCGCAACTAGAAAATTCACACGAAAGAAACGTTAGTGAACTGATAGAAGTAAACAGGAAAAACCTCAGTACCACAGAACAAAAAAGTTTAGCGTGGCTTAGCACCGTAAAAGGAATGACTTCAGAGGGGTTACCTAAGTTAATAGTGGAAAGGAGAGAGGAAAGAAGACGGAAAAAATGAAGAACCACAAAAAGGAACAAATATCTAATGGACGAAACCCTGGCAGAACACATTCGGGAAGAACAAGCTTTTTATTAAGATAATTTGAAGGAAAATATGGATAGTATTAAGGTAAAACAACATTAGTGAAAATATCTTCTTAAAATTCCAATAAAATAAACAAAATGGATTAATAAAATAGGTAGAAAAAAGAGGACAAACCAAATAATACAGCTAATGATGATGATTAATCAGAATCAAGAAGAAGTATTTAGTTACATACTTAATAATAAAATCTTTGTTATGTCCAACTGATTTATTTTGATTTGTGAGGTAAGTATTTTAATTCTAGTATTGTTTTAATCAATTGAATGACCTTAGTCATTGAACGATGGCTTGCAGAACTATTAGAACTCACGAGCTTCAGGATTAAACTAGACGTTGGGTGACTTTATTACTTCCTGGATTCAGCTACGATGTAGCCCTGCAAAGTAGAGCAAGTAATTAATTCCGAAAAGCTCTTAAAAAGTATGTAGTGAACTTGACCAAAAATAAGAACTAAAGGTTTGGGCAAATTTTAGAAACATATATATATATATATATATATATATATATATATACAGCTAGGTTTATTCGGAATTTAATGAAATGAAGTAACTTAATGGAGAAAAGCAAATTTACGGGGAGTCATTTGGTCAATAGTAAGTTAAGTCAATAGTTTATAAAGGTTAGAAAGTACCTGTCAACCATTTCTTTTTTGTTGGAAGAACGCTGATTAATAAAAGGAAGATAGTCCGGGTGCATTCAAAATAACTCAAATAGAAAATAAAATTTACTATGAACCAACATTTCGCCCCACGTTGCAGGTATTCACCAGGGCTAAAAGAATGAAGAAGAGCTAAAGAATGAATGATGTTTTCTTGTTTTAGTTTTCTACCTTACATTATTCGTTTAATTTACCTTGAAAAATAAATGAGTGAAAGTAAAGTGCAATTTCAAAAGTTCTACTGTTATTTTTTTTACAACTCACTACTTTTCCAACCCTTCCAAGAAACGTAGCAAGGTTTGTAGGTTTCCAAGATATTGTTACATTATTTTCTACTACCTGGGACTTGAAGAGCTTAATTCATTATAATTAATTCATAAAGTTATATCGTCTAAAACTTTATTTACTTGATCTTCATTCATTTTTTTTCACCTATGCTTGCTTATTAAACTACACATATATAACAACTGCTAAGAGGAACTCTTATTCCATTAGATCAGCAGTTTTTTGGATGGGCAGTACTTTAACTACTGGACAACTAGGAATTCAATTTTCGCACTGCTTTGCTTTCTAGCGTACTAACTACTTGACCGCACTTCACTCTCTCTCTAACTTCGCTCCGAATTCCGCCGGCCTATTTGCTTAACTACTTAAAGATGTGGCCTTCCCGGATTCGTTGAATATTTATGTTAGCTTAGAATAACTGCCTAAGTAGCTGAGGCTGCCGATGTTTGGTTAGCCTCAGTTAAGGGATTCGGTCCAAGAGTGAAAAGCTGTGAAAAAAAAAGACACGAGAATAAATTCTCGATCGGCCTTGGACTTTATTTATTAAGCAACGCAGCTCGCTGAATATGTAAGCAGCTGTTTACTCTTTCATATTCATAAATTCAATGAAATTTAACTTTATTGTATTCACGGAATAATTAAAATAACCGCTCCGAAGAAAAATTTGAATTATTAAATTCAAAGCGTTTAATATTTCCCGTTGCTGGAGAGAATCGGATCGAAGACAACCACAAAAAAGCCCTGGTCTTAGTTCTGTTTCCGCTCCAAAACGTTTTTGAGGACAAATATGAGGTCCCCTAATCACGATTCAAGGAATTGAAAATAAATTAAAATAAGAATTAAAAAGAAGAAAGCTTAAGTAATGTAAGTTTTATTTCCTTTAATAACAAATAATTGTTTTTATGATATTATACTTCATTAAAATGAATAACATAAATCGAATAATACATTAAGAGTAAGAGACACTTCCTAAGACCATAATCCTTATGTGGGATGCAATGGCGGATGAATTGAAAGAAGAATAACTACATCCTGCTGAGGGGGGCACTAAACCCGGCTCGGAGCTACAAAAACTCTTAATTCATCTGGAGGGTGGGGTAAGAACCCACACCGTCCCTCCCCCCTGTTAGAGTTGGAATGGAACTTCCAACAACTTCACTCGAGCCGCCGCTTCTTATCTTATGTTCAAGGGAGAGTGAAGTTCAAGGATGTATAATCCCACCAGTTATATGTCGTTCCTCTTCAACTTATTATTTACTTCCCGGAATGGGAAAATCTATGAATATAAATTCATAACAAATTCATTCTAATCTATGATCACCATACTTGATACATAGATAGGTAGATGCGTTTAATACTATTCCTCTTTCACATAGGTAATATATATATTTAAAATATTAAACGAATTTTTGGCACTGAACTTCGTCCAGGTTCTCCTTTAACCATAAACGTAAACGTATAACTAATGGAAGTATAATCATTCCACGGACTTTTAAACTTAGTAAAAATATTTTGAATTTGAGAACAGTACATCTATGAAAAATCAATCTCGAAGCCTATAGTTTGAAAAGGAAATATCCACAGTTTTGTAGTGCCCTCTGTTATGTCAGTCATGGTCTCGGGTTGTGCGAATGAGGCTGGAGCGGAACAACAATATGGTACAAAATATACTAACAGTTCAAAAATAAATCTCCCAAAATAAGAGCTGAAAAAGAGTCTTGGGCCGAAGAAGGAAGAGATAAAGAAAAGAGAAAAAGCATTTTTCAGTTGGACTACGACCTCGAACGTACAGTTTCAAGAACTAAGATATGGATCCTCTACAACGTACTGGAATGAATGGTAATTCTCTGTTGATACAAGGTAGTGGATATTATCATGGAATTGTAAAAATATCAAAATTAAAAAAAAAATACTAATTTATAATTAGTAATTAAATTTAAATTAAAAATAAATAAATTTACTAATTTTTAGAATTAAAATTGTTGTTATTTATATAATTTTACTTCCAATGAGTGGAGGAAAATTCCTTACATTTTCTTTGCTTTCATTGTATATTAATAGCTAAAGATGACTCCACTAAGTATTAATGAAACTTTTACTACCGGTTAATTGTAATAATAAAAGTGTGTTAGTTTGTTTAGCTATGTCTTGAATAATTTATTTATAATCCAATTATATATGATTTATATTTACAAAAGTGTAATATTTTTATTGAAGAATACATGTGATATTAAATGGTTTTATTTATCTTAATTACTCATTTTAAAGGGTTGAAATATTTTACAATTATAAATTATACGTTTTCACCAATTTTTTTAAAGTCCCATGGATGTGTAGTAATAATATTTGTTTATTCATTTTAAATTTTTTGAGGTTAATGACTTCCGTTTTGAATGGATTATTTATTAATTATTCATAACATTGTACAACGTTTCGGGACCACTGTCTCATATTCATGCAGTTTAAAACCTACAAGAATAATAAGACTATCATAACATCGATCTTCATCCTTATTTATTTTAATTTATACAATAATATTCACCTCATGATTTCATATGGGAAATCATCATTTGTGCAATTTTGAAAACCCAAAAATAATAGATACAGCACAAAACATAAAAAGCAGAAGATTTCTAGAAGCTATATACATAACAAAAACATACAAAACACAGTAAACTATAAAACTGACACTAAACACTTAAATACACATTACGCCGACATTATAAATAGACTTAAAATAAAAACATAAAAATCAGATGAAATAAACAGGTTTATGTAAAAAATCACTAAGTTAATATTAAATACAAAACAGGACTTGTAAAAAACAGAGAGGTAACCAAACAGCACACTGGACATGAGATAAGGTCCAAAGAGGTAGTAAGAAATATAGAGTAATGGCTGTGCTAAGGAGAAGTGAAGATGCACAAATGGTTGACATGGTTTCCCATATGAAATCATGAGGTGAATATTATTGTATAAATTAAAATAAATAAGGATGAAGATCGGTGTTATGATAGTTTTATTATTGTTGTAGGTTTTAAAGTGTATGAATATGGGACAGTGGTCCCGAAACGTTGTACAATGTTATGAATAATTAATAAATATTTCATTCAAAATGGAAGTCATTAACCTCAACAAATTTTAAATGAATTGACTCACCAGACTTCCTATAGAGATAATCCAGAATATTTGTTTAGTATTTACTAATAATATTAGTTGTAGTTTTCTCTTTCCAAAGTTGTTTGTGATTTCCGTTTTAAAGGTGTTTATATTATTTTTTCCTTTTTCGTGAAGAATTAGCCCTTTAATTTAACATTCGAACGTTTCCGGCCATTTGCCTATTATCTAGTTTATAGTTCTTCTGAAATAAAAATAATACTCAATTAACAGTTTTTTTTTCTAAACATATAACATTGAATTTCATGTATATAATTTGAAATTAAAAAGTTTTTAAAATATAATTTTTACACGTTAAAAAAAAGGAATAGTATATGTTCTTATTCTATTATATTTAAAGTAGCTGTAGAAATGCCTTTAACTCCGACAATAATCACTTTAACAGTTTGAATTGAACGATGTGACGTGTACTTCTATTAGCTAACATGGGTTTTATTTCTTTAAAGTTGCTAACGAAAAGATTGAATTTATTGCGCTTATTTTTTTTTTTTTTTTACTAAGGGTGGATTTTCCAATGGATTGATTCAATTTTTACCATTTACTACGACAGATATAGTGATAGAACCGATTAGATACTTGGAGTAGAGTGCTATCGGGTGAATCTCTATAGTGAATTCCTGTGTCAGGCTGCCCTGTTGTTAATCCACTTAGGCCGAGGTGTGATGGTGTCAGGGCTGGGGTGTTGTCTCTTTGAGATATCCAACCTTCTAAAGAGGTGTCTCTCCTTCATTAAAATATCTCCGCTATCAATAGTGTCAGGAATAATAATTATTCATTTCAACCATTTAATTAAAAAATTAAAAGATTATATAGTGACGGATTCACAAGGGGGAAAAAACATAAATTCTCTCCCTCCCCTCCCAAAAAAAATCTTTAAAAATATAGCTGGATTTTAAATGTACCTACTAATACCAAAACTCGTGAGTGATGGTGATAAATGTTTGTCAACGTTTGACTTCAAACTAATTTTAATATTTTTTTTTATTTAACATAAAACAAATGGGTTAAACTTCTTTCATTTAATTTTTGTCAGAAATAATAATAATTTTATATTAACTATTTACTTAAAAGAATGGCTAAGCTTAAAATGTATCTACTTATATTACTTATAGTCGTGAGTAATTGTGATAAATGTTTTTAAAGTAAGAAATGGTCTAACTTAATTTCAATTTAAATTATATTTTTATTAATGTAAATAAAATTAAAGAGTCAAACTTCTTTCATTTAATTTTTTTAAGGAATGATAACAATTTCATATCTACCAACTAGTTAGAAATAAAAAATAAAGAAGACCAATATTACATAGTGGTGGATCCACGAAGGAGAAATTTACCCTCCCAAAATAACCTTTCCGGAAAAAAAAAAATGTGAATGGGTTTAAAATATAATTACCAACACCAATATTCATGGGTAGTGGTGATAAATTTTTTTTTTTACATTTTGTCAAATATTAATTAATTTTACCATACATTTAAATTGAGTAATAAATTTTCAAATGTAATTATCTTATGCTTTCTATCAGAAAAAAAAAATCCGCATAATAAATGCAGAAATAATATAGTATTTTTTCCCGCCTAGTTTTGGCCCTTAAAAACATAATATTACAAAATATAGATAAAGCTATATGAACAAATAAATGATTAATTAGTTTAATTATTATAAAATAAGTATTTTAAAAAAGAATTATCAATAATCCCGTGCCGGGTTCAGTCTTTTTGTTGCACTTAATTAATTTGGCCGTAGACCCTCCTAGGGCTCACCTAGAAAGAAGCACACTCAGGTAAAGAGATCTGCAGTTGAGTGTATGTGCCGACCACATAACCTGCTTATATAACAAATGTTTAAGGCTATGGCAAAAAGTGAATCTATTTATTAAAAATTGAATTATGAATTTCTTAGTATTAGTGGTTAATTTCTTTTCCTTTTTTTTTATTTATTTAATTTTACTTTTTTATCGTAGCTTTTTGATCAAAGCATTCTTTGAATAAAAATCATAAGAAAATTCGTGAAGGTTGTAGCGAACAATATCACGGACCAGTGACTATCCCACTGTGGAAGGGACGTGTGACTATAGGGAGATAGCTGCGGTTGGTATATTTATCGAAGGCCGGGGAGGCGGGCCAATGAACCATGTAACGTTCCCTGTCTGCTCCCGTTCTAGCGATTCCCTTGTCTCCTTGGTTAACTCCAAGCTCTCTCTAGGAGGGACACGATCCAGTTCACTCGAAAGGAAAAACTGAATTATTTTGTTACGATGTTAGGTTATTTTGTGGAAGAAAAAAAAAATAGAGCAAGAAAGTCTCCTAGAGTTTTTTCCACTCTGTGAAAATATCTGATTGGGCAAAGTCTCTAACTAGCTATATGTATTAACAAAATGTACTTAGAAACCTTGATTAACACCTGTCCAACATTTTAAGGTCTAGGTTTACTCACAAATGTTTTATCAAAACCTTGGAGAATTAAGTAGTATCCTCATTTCTACTTTCATTTCGAAGGAAAATAAAAGTATTACACTATATTGAAATTTTTTTCTTCAAAATTAAATGAGTAAAAAATTCATTGCTAATTTTGATTTGTGGAAAATTTGTTATTTTCATTTTGTATTAAGTAGACCGTTTGATTTTTTTTTACTTTTATTCGTAATTAGACTACTGTACAGTAATTCAGACAGTCTCATTTCATATTTTTTATTTACATATATTGGTAGGGAAGCATAATTTTGATAATTTTGAGAGAATTTGTAGATATATTCAATTGTTGTTTAGTGGCAGCAAACAATGAATTAATATATTACAACATATGACGTCCCGAAGAATAGAGGAAAAAAATTGAAGGTATAGATTCTTAATTGAAAATTTGCATCACAAATATATTTTAAATATAGCAACAATGTATTGTGACAATTCATTATATAATTGCTTAATAGAGATGGATCCATATTCAAGCACCATTGCTTAATACCGAAAGCTGACCTTCCAATATGCCTAAATAAAGAAATATGATTATGAAGCTGTCTAAGGTATTTTACCTGAATAATAATCTGTTATTTCTCAAACAAGGGATTTATATTTTATTTATTAGTCTTCTTCGTTCCCCATAATCGTTAAGTACAGGATGGGCTTACAATTATGTTAGAGAAGAAGGAAGTTAGTTACATTTGCCTAATTGTCTTTGGATACCAGTAACTAATTGCATATTGGGTCTAATGCCCCTCACTTCGGCGGTCTTCTCTAAAATGGTTGGATTCGTTCTGCGATGTCTCCAATCCCAACAACAATTTCCTTCAATGACCCAGCCAACAAATATTTTCGGCTCGTACGAAGTAAATTTGATTCTTTACCATAACTTGCGTGGTTTGGTACTAGATAAAACGAATTTATTACTAAGAAAGAGGATTTGGCCTTAAGAATTACTTCGTATGAAAAAATTGTTTAAAAAAATAATCGGCAAATGGTTTTTATAACAATAAGGGTCTTGGAGGAAGGAGTATAATGGAGGGGGAAAACTACCTGTAAAAAGTGAAACTAAAAAGGTAGGCCTTATGATGGACTCCAGAGGTGTGGCTGAGGAGTAGGAGTTAATCATCAGCTGCATTCTGTTCCACTTAAGATTAAAATGACAGATATCCAGAATGGCAGATATATGGAAAAGTTTTTCTCTCTACGCATCCACGGATATGTCACAAAATATATCAGGGATGGTTGGTTATGCACCAAGAAGTTTTTCTAATTCTAGTTGATCCATTGTTGATTCATTTGACATACTTTACTTTGTAGTTAAGCTCAATCTAGGAAGTTGGTATTCCAGATCTAGTTTCTAAAACAATTTACAATTTCCAAGATGGAATAAAAATATCAACTAACCTCAGATATGTGGTATAAGTATATTGTTTCTACATTACAGAATGCCGAAACAATTATTTTATACCTTAACTTTTCAGATTCCCGAATAACTGGACAAGATATCTCCAAATATGAAATATGATGGAACGGGATTAGTTATCCTCTCACTACCCTCTCTTGATGACTGGATCCGAAAACTTTAAATAAGTGGCTACCCGGACAACAGAGGGCGGCAGTAGGAGGCATTGCTGCATAAATCACCGCTCCGTTCCACTCAGCTTCCGGTCCGTGTCCCTTCCGGGTTCGCAGGAAACGCGAGGACAGCTTTTTGATGAATGTTGGTCGGGATGATTCCCGCTCATTTAGTTCGGCCACGTGTATGTTATATGTTGGGTAATGGCAATGTGCCCATCGTGGGAAAGGACTTTTTTCTGATATTAGAAGAATGGGACTCTACAGATTCGCATTGCTTCATAAGCCGCTATCTATTCCGATCGTATACATTACATATTATAAACAAGTTTTTTGTATTGATCATTGAAAAATTTTCAGTAAGTTATTTTATATCATACAATGTTATTTTACTATATCTTACTAGCAATGTTATCGTGGCCAAGCTTACACCTTATATTAGAAATAGATTGGTGTGTATCAATTCTTTAACTTTCAATACAGATAGATAGCTGTTAAAAAATATTGATGGATTCTAGTCCATCTCTACTAAGGGACTGTGATTTACTAAAGAATTCGCATATAGAAAATGTTTTCTTATCAATTGGTTTTCATACTATTGTGAATGGTGCACTAGCAACGTTTGCCATGTAAGTAAAAAATATTTTACATTATTTATGCCAGGACTGAATGTATATATCTTTTCGATAAATAATAAAAAAAATATGTTCAAAATCTTTTATTTTGTAAATAATTGATATTCTGATTTAAACAGTTATTATACTCTGTCGTAGAGTATAAAAAGTATGTTTAAACAAAATTTTTACCAGTTTTAACCAAACTTCTCCGCTTGACGCCCTGATGAAGACCTGAAACTCAGGTCGGCATAAATAAATATTTTTTGTTTATTTATGTTGTTCTTTGCTGACCGCACCCACTCCCCCCCCCCCGAAAATCTTCTCTACAATTTTTTTTTTAAAAGTAATTAATAATTCTGAACATAAATATATTAGGTTAAATAAAAATTGTTTTGTTTATTTATGTTGTTCTTTGCTGACCCCCCCCCCCCCCCCGACCATCTTCTACAATCAGTAATCTACGGTCAAATATCTACATATCATTATATTTATACTTTTATTTGAAAGATTACAAACCGTAACATTTTTAGAACAGTGTTAGGTATATTTAACAAGGTTTGGTTCGCTTTGAAAGTTTTAGCAACGGGTTTGGCCCAAGTTGTGAAAACCCGTTGCTAAGTAATTTCGGCCTGAAAAACAGATCTATTAGAACCATTTGCCTTTTCATTTATTTTTTACATTTTTATCATTCTGATTTTATTCTTTATATTTTTGAATTTTTTAAAACTTATAAAAAATTATATAAACATCAATTGCTCTTTTGATGATAATTGCTATTTCATTTTCACTTTATTTTATGAGAAGTTACTTATAATTTATGATATTATATGATTTATTTCTTTTTATTAAATTTTTTTATGTTGCATTTGATACAAAACTATGTTGGATGTCTGTAGTATTCATTGAAGCTCGGTTCTTATTTATTTAAATAACATAATTAAAATTTAAACATTATTTGATTTTTGTTTTTCTTTCTTATTATATTTGCCTATTTTTCTCTCCCAATTTATTATTATTGAAGGTATCTTATGATGTCTTATTATTTCAGTATTTTTATATTTTTCAATTTTACTCTAAGACACTAAAGCCCATTTTCAATGACTATTATATTATTCAAAGGG
Organism: Halyomorpha halys; assembly: GCF_000696795.3. Classification (NCBI taxonomy): domain Eukaryota; kingdom Metazoa; phylum Arthropoda; class Insecta; order Hemiptera; family Pentatomidae; genus Halyomorpha; species Halyomorpha halys. Next base: position 497,767 of record NW_027116659.1, on the reverse strand, counting down.
ACATTAGAATAATAAAGTCCGGGAATAAATAAAGAATATTATTATTAGTATTATAAACATAATATATTTTGATGCGGTGTATGAATCCCTTGGATTATATTGTATAGTAGGTATACTTGTATATATTAGACATGTGATGTTTGTAGAACTAGCTAAGAAATTTGCTATGTTATTTTAAGATATCGTGTATCATTCAATAATTTATAGTGTAAAAACGTTTCCTGGACCTCTCAGTGTTTCGTGGTTGGACCCCATACTCTGGAGTACAGTGTATTTTTTCTTTTTCCATTATGTTTTCCAACATTTAAAAAATAGTTCCCAATTCATCATTATCAAAATTCGCGGAAATTTTATCATTTTACAAAGTAACGGTAATTTAAAATATTTGTTGGGTTTTTCTTAGGGTTGATTTTAATATTACACGTTTTATAATAAGTTTTTCTCGCATTAATTATTAAATAAAAATTGTTATTAACTTCTAAATAATAAAGATTTCATGTATATTTTATTGCATGAATGGATCTTGTTTATTTTTGAAAATAAAGTACATTTGATAAAAAAAAAATGAGTTCATAATTAATTAAAGTAAATCAATATTGAAATTGACCCTTTTCTGAGGATCCAAATTCTAATCAATTTTTCAGTCTTATTTTTTTTGTATCACATACAATGTTCGTTTTCCTAAATAACATTGAAAATTTTACGAAGATAGATTTATTTGCTATTTACCTGTTCCTTAACGAAATTTAAGTTCTAAAGCTACTTACTAATTGATTATAAAAATATTGAATTATTGAATTATATATTATATTCTATATGGGTAAGTATATTATTGATTTTCGAAAATAGATTAAGTTCCATTATACCACCGCCTTGATACACACGATGGGGATAAAGTTGACAGATGTGGCTGGAAAATGGAATAGTAAACGTACATTCTCATTACAGCGTGTGAGATTGTTTCTGAAATAGAAATAGATGTGATGGCCATTTATGGGATATAATGCCACCATAACTGAACTTTATGCCCTGCACTTCCGTCACATTGCATTATTCCTTACTTCTCCTCTTGTTTTATTGCAGGAATAAGTAAAATGCTTGACTTGGAGTTTTATTGCCTAATAAAAATATCTCATAAAGACGTGTAACTTGAAATAACCTTTATTTATTACATTAAGTAATCATATTATTAAGGATAATTTGTATGTTAATATAGACATTAGAAGAGTAGAGTGATTTCCAAGTTATTACATCAGAGATTTTTGTACAGTCACAGTTTTAGTTTGCCTTTTTTTTTTTTTTTTTTTTTTTTTTTTTTTTTTTTTTTTTTTTTTTTTTAGCCATGTTTTCTGAATTAATTAATTCATTGAGAACAATCTGTCGTTAAGTTCTTTTTATCGAAATGAAAACTTTTCTTTCTACATTTCCTTGTTTGAGCAATGAATAATTTCTAAGTGATTGGGTAGTTTTCCTCCTCTCTATACTTATCAAAAGTTTATAATGATTTTTTCAAAATCATAAATCATTATTTATTTAATGATTTGTTGGAAATCGTTGAAAACTTCGTGGCATATTAATTTTTAAAGAAATAATAAAGATATTTATATTATTTTATATTTTTCTTGTT
>NW_027116659.1:480480-496085 GCF_000696795.3 Halyomorpha halys | reverse complement strand
ATAATATATATATAATAACGATTATAAATACTCGTTTGAAGAATGAATGAGAATTTGTAATTCATATTTTTGTCTATAAATTCTAAATACGCAAAAGAGGTACAAGTTTTAAAAAAATGTATCTTCGAACCAATATTCCATACCGAAAAACACATTTAGAAAGGTAAAATGATAGCACAATTGTGATATTTACTTCCCAAAGTTCTTTCTATAATATGTAAATAATGTGTTTTTTAATTGTTTATATTGTGGTGCAGAATTTTAGGCTCCTGCAATGTATTTCCCAAAATTTTCACCGAAATCCTTTTCTTCTTCTTTTTTGGAAATTCTTTTCTTTTTTTTTTTTTCTTTTTTTTCATTGAAATAACCTATTTTTTTCAAGGGGGGCATCAACACCTGAGATAAGTTTTTGGAAAACTTGTCCCTCTAGAAAATACTATCTTAAAGGCGTTTTTTTTTATATCGGCTAACCTTGATGCTTGGTTATTTTGTTATTATATTTTCAATTGATTTTGCTTCAATTCGGTTTACTAGTCGGTCAACCCCTTTTATGAAGTGGCCGAGTTCGCTTGTTTCCCTGGTGAACCGTTCTAAGTCAGAAACGGCCTTCCTCAAGTCTTGGGCGGTTACAGTGCGTTCTTTGATCCACTCTAGTGTTGTTGCGTGTGCTTCTGCAAGAGATACTTGTAATGGAGGAAACTCTGGGGGTGGAGGATTCCTCTGTGTGGGTGGTGCGTTCTGGCCTACGTTTTGATTCAAAGCTTCCAGGGTCCTGTTTCATAATAAAGTACAAACTAATACTATTAGACTTGTCGATTTATCTTAATTCAATTACACAGACTTGTACAATGGTAACTTGTAAATTAGTATTTTTAATTCCTGTAATATCACTAACAATCATCCCTATCATGAAAAAAATAAGTATTAGTATTATTACCAGACTAGTTTCTACACTTGTACTATGAACTAATACCATTTGCTTTCATTATGATACAAGACTCTGGTTAAAAACCGCTTGTCTAACGATTCCGTTGCCATTAGCTGCCACAAAAAAAACAAACAAAAAAACATATATATATTATTTCGAATTTTATTTTTTGGATTTCAGTTACTCCCAAAGAAGTAATTTATCTATTTATTTTATTTATATTTGTTGATTGACTATTAATGTAATACAAAATATAAAATTTACATCAGTATAATTTATGATATGTATTTTCTTATGTTATAATTTATTAATACAGTTCTTTTCTATTATAAGAAATTTTCCCCAACCCTTGGATAGTTTTGCAACCTTCGAAAATAAGTCATTCACAGTTTATGTTTCACTCGACCCGACCATTCTTGAGAAAGTTTTCAAGAAGGCTCTAGCTGAGATATATGTGTTTTCATCGTGGAAATAAAGTTATTAGTTTGTCTAGCTTCACTATTTTGTCAAAGTAATGAACTTATCTCGTTTCTTAGTTGTTATGACAGCGTCTTCTATTTAAATAATTATTGTAAATGTAGGTTAAATATAGCACTTTCTATTGCTTAATGGTAGGAAGATAATTTTTGATAACTTCTCTCAGTAAGGTAGCCATTTCGTAAAAATAAAACGCGCTACAATATATAGTTTGAATAGCTTGATTTGGAGATGGTTTTCTGAACCATATATAGCATAGCTGGACAAAAAAAAATCACAATTACTTACTAATTACTGTGATAAGGAGTTGAAAAAATGCAATTACGTTTATAATCAGTTGTAATTTGAATTTCTGGATGAACTTCTTTACTTGTTATGCCGATCTCCAAATAACAACCAGAGCCAAAGTAATCGCCATTACCAATTACATTCTTATATAATTGATATTTTTTCCTTTATATTCCAAGTAATTTTAATTCATTTACAATTAATTGTAATAGAATACAAATATTTGTATATTTTAAATATAATTTAAGTATACTAATACAAATATGGAAAAAATCTTATAATGGCTCCAAAATGTGATAATAATTTATTTTTTACAATATGAGTTAAATTACATGTAATTATAATAATAATTGCTAAGGATAAAGAAGTAATGTTATTTGGGATTGCATAGCATTAAGATGAAATTGTGATTGAGAATGCCAATTACAATAATTGTACAGAATAATTTTAATTACTTTGGGCAATTATATTAATCTTGATATCTTACAATTACTTAAGTTAATTATTGTTCAAAATCACTATTTTTTTATGTTTAGGGCCATTGATCGGTTATCTTAGCCTAGTGCTACTGAAAAATGTGATCAAAGATGTAAATGTTATGAATGATTTCTGCCCAACTCTGATATATGCCACATGCATGGAAACTAATGAGTATGGGAGTTTATCCAGAAGTGGGATGCCATGTATGCATCGTATATCTTATTTGTTGTTGTAAAGTACTTGTGTTGTAGTTATTATTTTTAATATTTGTTGGAGGAATTTGTTGATCAAATGAAATAGGGGTTGTGAAATAGAAGGGGAAGAAAAAAAAAAGAGGAATAAATCGAAAAACTTGTAGTTAGTTTGTAGAAGAATTGTAAAAGAAAAGTATTAGAAAACTGTGAAAGGAAAAAAAATTGTTATCTATCTATTATATTATATCATGTAAATATATGTAACTTATATTTGTCCAGTCACGGATTGATCAGTATGCTGTGTAATGTAGCAACCTGATGTATTTGGGCAGCATGAATGAATAAAATATTTCTTTCTCTCTCTTTCTCTCTAGCCAATGCTCCATTATTATTATTATTGGCGCGACAGACCGTGGAGGTCCAAGGCCTCGCGTGATGTACTTAGGAAATACATCGTGCGTTTCATGACGAGTTTTTCATAGGGTGGATTCGTCACTCCCACGCCTATTTTTGTGAGTGCCACTCATTAGCTAACGGGCCTCACAAATGGTCGGGGGAGGTTGTGAGTGAGTATTGTATTATTATATGCTTGAAAAAATCCCGGATAGGGCCAATGCTCTGTAGCCAAGTAAACAAGCTAAAGTTGAATGCAGAGAAGACTAAGGCAATCGTAATAGGATCCAATCACCTCCTGAAAACTATTCCTCATTTTCCAACCTTATTTCTAAACAACAATCCGATACAATTCAATCCATACTTTAAAAACCTTGTGATCATTATTGACCTAAGTCTCTCTCGGAAAACCCACGTCTCCGATTTTCCCATCGTACCTTCTCCACCCTAAAGAATTTTAATTACTTTCGTCACCTACTTCCTTTTTGAAACCCGTAGGCTCCTGGTTACTTCCTTAATATTCCCTTACATTGATTATTGCTGTGTTGTTTACGGTGGTGTCTCTGGGGGCCTTTATGCAAAATTAAATAATTGCACGATTCATTTTAGGGGTCCCCAAGGACGCCTCTGTCATCCGATTTCATAAAGAGTTGAAATGGCTTTACCCTTCCTTTGGTCGTAAATACCCTTTCAATCTTCAAATCCCGTATCTTCGACTACCTTCAGTCCACCCAATCCGGAAGAATAACAATTGAAAGTTTCAAATAAGGTTTATATATTTTCTATATTTAATGTTTTCGTTTATACTTGTATATATAAGCAGACATTTTATCATTTCATTTATTATTTTTAGTTTAGTTGTATTTGATTTTTTTCTGTGTTATTCATCTAATGTTTCATGATATGACATACGGTTTTATTTTATTTGTTCTATTCTTATTTTATATATTCTTTTAATTATTATTGTTCATTTTTATCATTTCAAATTCATTCTGTTATTATATTTTATGACGTTTTATAATTTCATTTTTATTTTGTATTGTACTCTAAGGCTCTAAAGCCTGATTTTGACCCCTGTATATTATTCTAAGGGATTAATCCCAGAATAGATAAAAAATATTATTATTATAGCTAAAAACAAGATTTATTGTCTCTATGTATTAATGTTCAAAAAATGAAACAATGATTTTACTATTGGCAAAACCATATAGTGTGTCATAAATATTTTCAGTTGAAATATCCAACTTTATTGAATACTACAAAAAAAATATGTCCTTTTTTATTAACTCATTTTTATTTTTTTATGCTTTCAAGATTCAATTAAAGAACAAATTCTGGAAGTGAGGATAAAAATAAGGTCTAGAAGTTTTTTTACTTTTTATGAAGTTTGATGATTTTTGGCTGAGATTTTTAACTATTAGTTATTTAATCCCAGGATTTATAGCTAGTTATTGGCAGTTTTGACATGGTCTGTGTCTCAGGCAGATATTTCCCTTGAAAAAAAAATTAATTTTCTTAAGAGAAGGTCTATCTAATTTATCTTTTATGATTATATGTTTATTTCCTCTCAAATTCTCATTGACAGAATATTAAATACGTATAGACTGCCTAGGCCTGGAAGAGGTTTCTTATACTACTGTTTCTTTACTAATAGGTTTCTTTACTTCTTATAGCTGTGTAACGCCCTGTTCCCTGATACTAGATAGCCTGCCCGGCGGGTGATGTAGTGGAGGCAGTGACCGGGCGCTCCAGTTGCTCCAGGGGTTGGAAGTAATCCAGGGTAACTGGAAGCAGGCCCTACATCAGCTAAGTAATTGCTCCTCTTGTTCTATCCAGTTCTAATCCTATCACACTTCCCCTATTATTTTTTCCCCTGTCGAGTGGTTTCCGTCGTTCCTCATTTATCCCGAGAAGACTGTTTTAGGATCTTGTTACGTTGGCTTCTAGATGTTGAATTTTTGATTGGTCTAGAATGTTTATTCAAGTCTTGAAGTCCATGACTGTGATAGATCCCGGACAGAACAGATTATACTGATACTTTTAGTAAATCATATTCTTTTTCTTTGCTATTAAAAAAAAAAAATGTGATTATGCAATAATTAATAGTCTGGTGAGTGGTTAATCAGTGAAAACCGATCCGTTAAGGAAAAACATGATACAGGTGTAAAATATCGAAATAATTCCTATTTCAATGCAGAGTGGGCATCGATCAATAGTGAAATTCTGTCAACATTGCTATGTCTAACAAAATTTTAATGACATTTTGATGTCTAGTGATTACTACAATAACGCCATAAAAACTACGGACCAGCTGGTTAATATATTTAATGAATCGACATATTTATACGAAATATCTTTAATGTATTTTTTAATAAACATCAACGATATTAACATTTCTCTATTTTACGATAGTAACATTACCTGTCCAACTATTAGGTCTCAGAATGTTAACATTAACTCTATAATAATTATAGAGGCCCAAATTATTACAAATAAAAGAAGATGAGATTAGAAAATTTTATTTTTATATTCTCTGCTTGTTTTTCCTGCGTATATTTTGATAGATTTCAATTACAGATTGACTAAAATAGAAAGTTGTAGCTACTCTATCATCAGTTCTTTCCTATATTTGTTAAGTGATTTTTTTTTCAGCGTTTTCTCTAGTTTGAATCAAGTAATTTAGCTAGTTCTTAAAACACATTTCGATTTCATAGCATTTATAATTAGGTTTTGTGAAATTTATTTTTGGTTTGGTACCGCAACTCTTTATTTTTTGGCTTGGTTTAAATTATAATATTCAAATTAAATAATACAGGTTGTTTTATAGTATTTTTTCTTATTTTCAATATTATAGTCTGCAATCTTCTACTTGTCATAGTTGTTTTAACTGATCCAATTTTTGGCAATCCCCCCTCAAAAAGAGCTACCTAAAAACCCGCTTTTAGGATAATGGGGCTATTACATCTTCTATTGTTACTAAAATACTTATAAGAATATATTGTCTAATATTGTTCGATAAGTTTAATATTTTGTAGTGGACACCCACATTCAATTTCTACCTAATCACTTAGATTAGAACATGTTGGTATATAGTATTACTATCCAGGATGCTAGTATTACTCGTTTATGGGAAAAGGAAATTAAATGAAAGTTTAATCGTTAATAGGTAAATATAGTAGGATATATTTTATGTAATTAATTTTTTTACAATTAATGACCTCTAAAAGAAACTAATCCGTACTTTTTAAACATTGGTTGATGCTTGATACAATTAAACTTCTGACTACGTTATATGATCGTTCACCACCATCAGAATACATGTATATATTATACAAATATATATATTTTGCCTCTTGTTTAAGTAAAAGTCCATTAAGCTGGATTTTCAGATTTCCGAGAATTGTCTTTACCCTGTTTTCTGCTAGTCTTCTCCTAAAGTCTCCCTTAATCTCGGCTAATTTGTTCTCCTTTGTAGTCGCTTTTAGACATAATCTTCTTAAAAGAGACATGTATGTTATTTTGAGTCTACAGGTTTGATTCATCAACTGATTCCTACTGACATCTTTGAGTCATAATCGGCTCAGTTTCATTAACTCTATAACATACCAAGTTGATTTTACCCTTATTTTTACTTCATTATATTTTTGATCTATGCTTCACTATGTAGTCCATGTATTTAAATTATCACAGTTTTCCTTATAATTAATAAGGATTTAAAGTAAAATAAATGGTTACGTTTAATACGGTCACGTTGAGAGATCACTGCATATTTCAGTTTTTCTTTTAATGGAAACATATTCTTTGAAGTTGGACATAGTTTAATACGAGTGATTATTGTAGCTCTATATAAAAGCTATATTTTTTTTATTAAAAAATCATGATCGAAGAATATTCAAATGGATGAAAACTTATTAATTTAATGTAAAGCATAAAAGAAAAAAAAATTTCCTTTATAGATGTCTCTGATGATTAGATCTCTGTTTGATGTGAGATGTGCTACATTACGTTTAGCGTACATTAAGTATTTGTTATTTTCAGTCCTGATCAAGCCTAAATTTGTTAAACGTCGTCCAGTCATTTTTTATCGATAAGACTCCAGGATTATTGATTAGGCTCTTCCAATTATATTCTAATTATTTTTTTACAAAATTTTTTTAATATAACAATTATTATATTACAACCTAATAATATAGCAATTATTATATTATAATCTATTAATATAACAAGTATTACTCCAGGATTAGTGATTAGACTCTTCTAATTGTATTCTAACTTTTTTTTCACGAAATGTTGTTAATATAACATTTATCTATTAATTTAAAAATTATTTTATTATAATTTATCAAATTAACAATTCTTATATTATTACTGTGCAATTATTGTCTCACCTGTAATTCTAAAACAAGCTTTAAATCATATATATTTTTACAATTTTAACTACTTATTGATTTTTTTTATAGTTAGTGAGAAAAATAAAAGGTTGTGGCGTGGAAAGTATCTGTTTAATGTAGCAGATAGCATGAGGGTGGTATCAGCTATTAGAGGAACCAGGCTGCAGGTCGAGTGGGCGGCCTTTTAGCCAGCCAATAGGGAGGTCATTGTACCCTCTGTCTTGCGGCACTGTATAGTCTCAGCCCCGTCTGTAGGATCCTAGGATTGTTAATATAATTTATTTATAATTTTTTAAAAATATTTTTTTTTGGCCAAATTCAGCCCATATAAAGAGAGCTTAATGCATAAAAGTTTACTTACGCCATTTATATCACTATTCCACGCGGTATTATAGTTATTGTTATCTCATTGTGAAATAGTCAAACAGAAAAAATATAATTTTAAAAATAAAAATGACAAAAAATAAAGTCTTAGCTAAATATGAGAAAATTAATAATAATTGAAATTCTTGGTGCTTCACTAATTGAGTAGGTTTAAATAACCACATGAAATTTTTTACAGGTTCATAAAATAGTAGAAGTTTATAAAAGTCCTACTAGAAGTGATAATGTATATTTTTATTTTATATGGTGTAATATTACATTCTGTCTTATATTTACAGACAATAGTAATCGGAAGTCATTTACTCAATAACAAAATGAAAAAAATATATAAAATGTAGAAAAAATAATTATAAATAAATAAAAATAAAATTAATTAATAATCTATAGTTAAATAGCATATTTAACACAACCTATGCTATTAACAATATTTACATTCAGTCTGGGAAACTCCGAACGGAACTTTCTTCTGCCTTGTGCGGACAAGGGTAGGTTTCCGGAAGATCCCGGCGCTTCTCTCTTGGATACGTCGCTTTAGTATTTATCTCGTATTTTTTTTCTCCTTTGTAAAACGTTTCGAGTTTGCAATTTCCTTAAATATGAAAAGTTTTACCCTAAGTGTATCCTCTTAAGTAACAGATGTATTGCTGAATTCTATAACATAACTTCCATATAATTGCTTTATCATCTGTTTTATCTTTAGACGTACGCTTATTTCCTACGTGAAATGGAAAGAAGCTCAACTCTTTCTTTAGGGGCCTAAAATATCCCTGACAGCCCTATCTTCGATAATGGATAGCCCGCTGTGATCCACAAGATTCCACCTTCCGTAATTTAATGGTTTTTTATATCAATTTCTTTGATGTCCTTATTTTAGATAAGTAAGAACATGGCTATGAATGGCGGCCAATAATACAAATAAAGATAACTGTCTATTGTGTTTAGATTATCTCTCTGATTTTAAATCTTAGTGCGAAATAGATTATGACGTTAGTGTTTGCAATCTCATTTTTAAGGAATATTTCACTGAAAATCTTGAAAGAAAAAAAAGGAAAGCTTTAATTTCCAATCGTATTTTGATTCAGAAAAGTAATCGGAAGATGTCTGCTGGAATAATGATCAGGGATGTAAAGAAGTTCTTACTTGAGATGGATATTTCGCGGATTCGAGTCACGTCCTTAAAGACTATTAGGGCCCTCTAAATTATTCTTTTTTAATAATCGAACGCCGTTCGAAAAAAGGAAAGGAACTTTTCCTTAAAAAGTTATTATTGGATTTTTCTGTTGATTTTTATAATATTTTATTTGTTATTCTTATCTGGTTGAAGACTTTTTTCTTTTTAAAAAGGGATTCGGTAAAAGGAATGGGTTGGTCATAGTTTTAATTTAAAAAGTATTTTCAAGTAGATTTAAATGTCATGATAAGCATGACATTTGAATATATATGTATCATTTATGTGTGTATGTATATTTTATGTATTATTGTCATCGCTCCTTCTCTCCTACTTTTTTTCTCATCCATCATCCTAGATTGTGATCTGGCCATCTAGAGATTGTCCCTCTGAATTAACCAGAATAGATTATTAGGATTCATTTTTCCTATACTACCACGAAATAAATATTTCTCAACTCAGTGGAAAAAGAATTCACACCGTTACGAACTGAGCACTCTTTGACTTTTATCCCAAATGGATTGAAAATAAAGATTTGAAGTTGATTTACTTAGTTTCTAAAAAGAAAAATATTTTTTTCCTAAGATGACGGAAATATCAATAATGCCTTGCACCTTAACGCCATAAATTTGTTAAATAATTTAAAAGTAAGAGGAAACATTTACAAACCTTGAACTATTTCCCTTACAAATCATATCTATGCCAAATATAGAAATCGGTAATCGGATCAAAAAGTCTTCTTTGAATGAATTGGTCTCTGAAGTGACTCACACGGAACATTCACGATTCATTTGGAGTCGTTTGGTTTAAGGAATCATTCAAGTTGGTTTATTTAGGAGAGTCGGAAAAGTAGAAGTAGAGGAATCTTTCGTTTTATTAGGTATCATTACTCTCGTCCAAGGTTCTTATTTTAAGTCAACTTGTATGAAATTAAAATCATATATAGTTTAAAAAATTTATTACAATATAGGCTATTGAAAAAAAAAATACGAATAACTGTCCATGGCTTTTAAGGGAAAGGAGTAAGTAATGTACAATTGTAGTTAAACCAACCAAAGGGGTGTTGTTATTTATTGTAGAAGATTAATGTTAACATTAAAAAATGCTTGGTTGCAAATTTACAATGGATAAATTGACGAAGAACCTAAATGAGGACTGAAATCAGTTATTTCAATGATATCTAGTGTAATATGTGGTGTTTTATTTTTAATATTATTTATTTTTAAAAATATTTTGTTATATTTTATTTAACTTTTTGTTTAAAATTATGGTTAGGGAGTGTTTCGTATTTTCGTCAACACTCTTTTTTTTAATATTGAAAGTAAAAAGAATCAATCGAATAATCTTCCTAAAGAATTGAATCACCTTGAAGAAATGAATAACTGGAATTGGGTTCAGTTTTAGGAATCAAATATGCAGTACTAAATATTTCAGGCCTACTATTATACTAAACACACACACACCCCCTATTCTAATAGACTTGCAGAAGAAACAAACAACAATAGAAACAACCTGCTCATAGAAGATTTTAAAATTTATGAACGTGAGACCTCTTTAAATTTACAAATAATTTTAAATTTCAGAATGAAAGATGCGCAACTTTGTATCCTTCCTCCTTACATTAGATTTTATTGACATTTTATAAATTATAAAGCTCTTATTACAGTGTTTTCTACTTTACTATGAGAAACCCTAAGGTTTGTGCCAGAACTGAATAGGGGTGAAATGAAGGGCGGTAAATGCGGATGTTCTTTGGCTGGGTTTCAAGAAGGTTGGCAGTATTTTGTCTATTTAAACATAACATTGTATTGTGTCTTAAACAAAAATAAAATACATGATTAAAAAAATACAAAAAAGAAATAACAGACCTGCTACCAAATTTTCCTCTATTTCACCCTTTTCCAGTACTGGCACAAATCCTAGAGTTAGTGATATCGCAGTAATGTAGAATATACTTTAACGGACAATTGTAATGTTTATAGGTATAAACCTTAAATTATACTCTGTATATTGTAGTTTTTTTAATAATTAGTTGAAAACAATTTTTTTCTTCTAAAATAAACTGTTTTTTCCCTCCCATTTTAGCGTACGACTATGCGAACAATAAAGACTCAAAATATCACATCTGTCTGTACATAATTAGATAGTAGATAGTTCTACGAGTGTAAGTAAATAAATAATGGTAACAAAATAAATATATTTATACACGTTATTAGGTAGTTAAGGAGCGATGACAGGTAAAAGTGGCAATAAGTAGAGCGGACTTCAACCCCACCTCCCCCTTGAGAATAGGACATGGCCTGCCACTTTGCCGATTACCAAGGATCCACTGCGCCTACTGCTCTGTCTTCGTCAACGGCAGTTTTGTTGATCAGGCGGATTGCTTTCTTTCCATTTTTAAACGTTTTTTGCTTTTTACATTATTGCCTTTTTCCACGAGGGTTTTTTTAAATTTTGTTTCTCTTAGAAATTAATTGGTTTTGAGACTCGGAAATCGCGTTCTGATTGTTTTAAATGGCAAGGGACCAAGAAATGGTTTGATATTATTTTATTTAATTAGTTAAGGTGAACAAAAAATTAATGTTATTGGCAGTTGCATTAACGTTTATCAGCTACGTACTTGGGTTTACTTTTAAGTCATTATTAGTTAGGTCATACATTAAGTTAGAGCATATTTTGTCATAAATAACAGGCATCGAGATTTTTACCAGATCATACGGACCATACTGCCAAATGAATTGTATCGTTTCGGTTTCATTTTTGAATCTTTTCCGCCGTAGCATCTTCATTGTTTCAATCCATTTAATATTTCGCTGCTTCGCTTGAATAATAATATTCATTATTTTTTCTGATTGATCCCTTTAAAGTAATATTACAAGTATTAGAATTATGCTTTAGAGCCTTAGAGTAAAATACAAATTTTTCAATATAAAACTGAAATTATAAATAATAATAAGTATAATTATAATTATGTATTTTATAAGATAAACAAATTAATCAACAGCATATATAAAATAAAACTATACATCGTACTATAAATCATAAGGTAAAATTATCACATACAGAAGATGAATAAACCAACATAAAAGATTAAATTAAAAAAGTAAAATTTGTTAATATTTTAGCTTTATTTTTTTTTTTCATGTTCCTCACTCGTCAGAATTACAGACAACATTTACGACCTGAAAATTAAGTTTTTTTTTTCACACGATACTGAAACAATCACAATTTTGTAGAGGTACTGGCACAATGTTTTGACAAGATTTTTATTTTGCCTTCATAACCTCAGATGTCAATCGAATCGCTCCTGGTGTAGTTTCCTTCCTGGCATCCTGTTTGGGAATCTCTGTGGTACCAATTATTATTACCACCGCTCTCCTGGCATACGGTTGCGGCATCTAGTTTGGGAACCTCTGTGGTATACAATTATTATTGCTACCGCTCTCCGAGCATACAATTGCGGAATCTAGTTTGTGAACCTCTATGGTATACAATTATTTTTATTTGACCTCAGCATCTCACGATATATGTATTGTATGATAAGCAATTATTTTATTCTTTATGCCTATGTTTATAGTGAGAGATATATAGGATGATGCCTAGATATAATGGGAGAGTGTGAGAAGGACGAGGAGAGAGATGGAGACGGAGCAGATCGATGGTATGAAGTGCTAGAGCAGCTGGTCTCCTTTCCCACTCATCTCTTAGCTCCTTATAATCTCCTTCTTCTCATTGTCTATTGTCTTCTATCTTTGGATCTGCATCTTTTGATCTTTTTTCAAACTATTTTAATTTTTTTTTTGGCTTCTGTGAATAGCTCAGAACATTCTTGCATGGAAAATGTCTTCCTTCCTCATCGCTCATCATTATGACGCTCATTTTCATTTAATATAATATGATTCTTTTTGCTAATAAGTCATCGTGATAAGAATTACTTTATGGTAGTAAAGCATCTAAACTCCCCTGGAATAAGTTTATATTGTAAAAGTTATTAAAATAGTTTTAACTATTTTGTACCTAAAATTATAAAATATTAACACAAGAAAATATTAAAAAACTGTGAACACATTATACTAGGAACACAATAAAGGCATATCATGTACAATAAAAAGCCCTTTCTCAGGGCTAAAATAATTGAATCATTACTCACATCTGGCTAATGTTTATTTTCATGAAAACATTAATGTTAGTATTGCTTCAATAATTAATATGAATGAAAAGTTGAATTTATAAGAGTAGAACTTCAATTTTTAATTATTTTTTTTTACAATGAAGTCACTTCCGTAGCACATCAATATTTTGCTTTGTGATTTACAACAATGCTGCTTTTTAACCTTTTCAAGGATTTTTTTTTCGCACACTCCTGTAACAAATTCACAAGCACTAACATATATATGATAATAATAATGACATATGTGTACATTAGGGCAATCTGTAATTTATACATTTTTTATAGGATAGTGCAATAAAAACAAGCGGAATAGATTTAATAATTTTAAAATACGGAATTTTTTGGAAATTTTGAATCTGGTTTGGAGGATGTTATCTTATGCTAACCTATACATTGTTGTCTATCACATGATAGGGCATGGAATGTAGTATAAAATGACTCCTATCTCATATCTCTAGCTAAATCGAGTAAGCTTCTGTAGGCATTCCAAAACTCACCATTCACGGTTTAGCTCATGTATGAGAGTTATTTACAGCCCTACAATTGTAAACTGAGGGGACATATATCAATACGATTTCACATTTTTCCAAATATACATAAAAAGACCAAATCTTAAGAAAATCTGAGGCGGTAAAGCCCGGCGAAATTGAGAACTTGACCCTTCGACCATGCTTAAAATAGGTTGGTCACCTCTGGATAACCTCCCCCTCCCTTGTATGTCAGAAATCACCAGGAAGGGAGTAAAAAAAGGTCCAAAAGTGTAAGATGGACGCTGAATGAAAAAAACAAAACAGTAATGATATAAAAAAAATGAAGACCTCACACTTAGTTGGCTCGAATCGGACATTGGAAATGAATTCAGACAAATAAAAATATGGTCGAACCAAATAGAGGAAAAAATAATAGTAGAGAAGTGAAATAAAATTGAGAAGAAGTAACACATTAGACCACTGATTAGAAACTTCGTCATACGTTAGTTTTTTTCCCCTGCTAATTACTTATTTTAGTATCAAACAATATGTTTTATTCTATGAAATTTTATATTCTATATTAGATTCTTACCGATAGAGTAGAGCTTTTAATTCATTTTATAGTATTATTATATTATCTTATTATTAAACTGTTCATGTACTTTATTTTACATATTTCTGTGATCTTTATTTTTATTTGTAGCCCAAAAGATGGCTTATAATATTGGCATGATTTAAGTAGCTTTTATTATTTTGTATTTTATTTCTGGTTGTGACTGTAACCATTTTAAAACCATAACAATTTCATGGCTTTCTAAAAAAAAAATAATTCATTATTATTTATTACTGAATTACTTCTTTTTTTTTTCTTGATCATAGGTTTTTAATCGTTACAAATTCTTCACAAATTATAAACTAGTCAATTTGTCGTCCATTTACTACTTCATTCTTATACTGCCTATACTTTCTTTATATTTACTTATAGTATTACTAGTTATACTTATAATAGTTTTTCTTTTATTTCTGGTTGCCACTGTAACCATTTTAAAACTATAAAAATTTCATAACACTTTATTTTGGAAAAACTATTTTTATTATTTATAACTGAATTACTTTAAAATTATAAAAAATTCATAACACCTTTTTTTGAAAAAATATTTTTATCATTTATAATTGAATTACTTCAAATTCTTTGCACGGTATAAACTAGTACATTTTCACTGTGTATTAAAATAGAATTGATAATGTTTCATTGAAAATTATTGGAATTTAGTCCATACTGATTAAAATGATTAATGGAAATTATATTTACTGATCAAGCCTAAAACTGAAGTACATTTTAGAAGTACTGTAAATATTATTACCCACCAATAAATTTACTGGAAAATATTTTTTTTTCTACCGATAATACTGTGGAAACATTGCAACATCCTTTGTCAATATTGACTACCGAGCAAATCACCGATAAGATAATGATAATGAGGTTTATGATTGGCCCATTGGCTGAGAGTAGGTGTTATTGAGCTTTATTAATCCTTCTAGGACAACTTTTTAGTACTAACATACTAACTTTAAACCATGTATAAATAAATGCTAATGATCGAATATTATAGTATAATACGTAAAATGTGAAAATATAAAGGAAAAAATGCTCCAAATATTTACAGTTGATACGTTCACGTGTACAACTCATGAGAAATATTTTGATAAACGGAGAAAATTATGAGAAGTAAGATACCGTTAATGTTCGGAGGAAGGGATTGAATTCCAGAGGGAAGCAGCAATTTTTGTAGTGGAACGAAAAAGTCTGATAGACGGGATGGTTGTACGGGATTGAACAAAGGACTCAGATTATAGGCCATTTGGGATATAGAAGTTTAGTGGTGAGCAGAGTAGAGTTTGTTCCACTCAGCGTAATACGGAGACAGATGCTTATCTAATGTATAATGATGCCGGAAACAAATCGTATAAGACGTTTGAGTTTAGTTTCGAGATAATCCGAGAGTTCACTGCACACTAGACCGTCATAGTCTAACTGGAGAAAAAAGAAAAGAGATGACCGATTTTGACTCGAAGGGGGAATCGGACTCGACTGATACGTTTACCGCTGACAGGAAATATAGGAACGGTGTGGTTACAATTTTGATCCGATCAATGTCGGCATTTAGTGTGAGTTTGTAGGTTGCCTTAGCCCTTATTCCTTTGATGTCATCCTGTAGTTTGTAGGTTGCCCTAGCCCTTATTCCTTTGATGTCTTCCTG
>NW_027116659.1:457251-479900 GCF_000696795.3 Halyomorpha halys | reverse complement strand
GATGTCTTCCTGTAGTTTGTAGGTTGCCCTAGCCCTTATTCCTTTGATGTCTTCCTGTAGTTTGGCATTAGTTTTGCAGTATGGCATCAAAGAGGTGAGCAGGGTCGTAAAAGAGATAAATTAGGACGTTGAGTGTAGATGATGCTGGTAGGAGAGTGGTTGGTTGTTGATTAAGTTGAAAAAAGAGTCGAAGTAAATAAAAACCTTTAGATACGCCTCTTGTATAGATGTGAGTACTGTTCAATACTAGGTTCAAAGAATGAAAATTTTTTGTTTATTTGAATGTATATGTGTACCTGCCCATAAAACATCGTAATGTATAAACGAGATAAAATAAAATAAATGATGTTCAGAAGCAATACAATTTTAGTATAATGGTGAAGTGAAAGTGAAGCCAAAAGGCAGACCTATTTTATACTCCATATTGATGAACTGTAGGGGCGTGGGAGAGGAATAGAAGCCCATCTCTTACTATAAGTTTAGATTACAATAATGGGCATTCCTATTAACTTCAACGTAAACCTAAGAGCCGAGAGCGTGGCCAACACCCCACTTTTTGGCTTCATTTTTGCTTAGTGTAGTGGCGATATAATATTGAACTTTTTTGAAAACGTTAGTCATAATCAATGATGTTAACGTTAAATATATCGGTTCATTTCCTGTTAAGAAATAAACAAATCATCGCTTTCTTACTAAGATTAGTATCGCAAAGTAAATTCCATGTATTGTGAGGTCCGCTTAGCCTCCTTACAGTAGCTGAGAAATCCGAGAACCAAGATGCATAGCTATATAATATAATATGTATTTTAATTAGAATTTTATTACTCAATAAAGAATAATAAGTTTATAATCGTTCATTTTTTAAAAGAAATAAGTGAAGAAATGACTGGCTGGAAGTAGTCAATTGAAAGTTGGCAAGTGCTCCTTATCTCTTCTTTAGTTAGCCCTTCCGGTGCAAAAGTTTGTACCTGTAGAAAAGTTCCGTTGAAAAGTTTTCTTGTTCTTAGTAAATACCGCTTTAAGTATTTTTGCAAACGCAGATTACAACTTTGATTACTTCACAAAAGTGAAGGCCTTTCCTTAAAACATTTCTACCTTCAATATTATATCACTTTGTTTGTTATTTAAGATATTAAAATAAGAAGAAATATTAATTATTATTTGTATTTTTATTACGGATAAAACAAAATGTTTGGTTGGCAGTAGAAGCTGAAGCAATTTAGGTGACATTGATTTTGGAGGAAATACATTTGACAGACAGGTTTAAGGATTTAGGTTCTCCGGTAACTAGAAAAAACGAAATTGATCAAGTTTTATTTCGGAGGTTAAATGCTCCTTATTTTTCAATTTCGGAATTGCTTAGCTCGCACAGTCTGTCCTAGAACATAAAAGTTAGAATTTACAAAACTATTATTTTCCTACTGTGGATGCGAAACATGGCCTCGTACCTTAAGGTTTTTGAAAATAATGTAACACGTAAAATATTGGGACCGAAAAAGGGAGACGTAACGGGGGAATTTAGATGGCGACTACTTTGAAGAATCAATATTACAATCAACAACTAGAAATAAATATTTTTACTAAATATTAAGGTAAGATAACTATCATAAACTACTTTATGGTACATTAAACTAGTTTTAGTATGAGAGGCAACAGACATCTTTATTTTTAAAGGCTCCTGAGATGTAGTATTTTATAAACCGAAAGTTTCGTCCGAATAGGTAGAAATCAATTTATTTTAGCAAATATATCTACTTCTCCCATGAAGGTAAACGTCATAAATTACTTTATTAGTTGTACAATTAATTTTAATTTTAGTTTTGACTGCCGTCAAAATAGCCCTGAAGAAGCCCTGCAACGTGGGGTGAAACGTTGGCTCATTAAATTAGTATATTTCTACTATTTGAGTTTTTCTTGACCACACCCGGACCATATTCCTTTCAATTTTAATTTTAATTGTGTAATTCAATTTAATTTAATGATTCCTGAGATATTTTTTTCAGAAAATATAAAGATATATTTTTGAGAAAATATTCATTAATAGTTGATTTATCGTTATGAAATATTTTTCTTTTTTTAAAAAAAAACAACTATATATTTGTATATCTATAACAGTTTTATTAGGGCTTTTTTTTTTTTTTTTGCAATTTTACTTTAAATGATGTTCTATTAGGTTTTTAGTGTTGTAGGTAGTTTTTAAGATATGGAGCTCTGGATGAAAATTATATATTTTTTAACGCATTGTAAGAGCCGCTATTATCACCCTTAGTTATTTTTGGCGGATTCATCAATTTCGAACACTAACTGTACATAGTATTCATTAAAATAATCAAAAATTGGAGTGGCTTACATTTTTTTTCTCTTGGACTATTTGGTGTTTCGTATATACCCCTAACCAGTGGATCATATTACAATGAATTATAATGCAAATTAAGGAACGTTAAATTTTGCGTTGAATGAGTACTATAGTATAATAAGTCTGCTAAGTGGCAAGCACTGCAGCTAGTGGCTCCGGTTTAACCGGTCTGAAGGCTTTGAATATGGCAGGTGGCTTATGACCATTCGACTTGATAGACTTTTGCTATGGTACTCATTTGACCCAAAGTTGGTTTATGATGGTTACGGTTTACCACATGCTTGGCCGAACTCATGACACAATGATGATTGAAAAACGACCTTATTTGTCACTTCAATCGTTCGTTAATTAAGTTTATTAGTTAATAAGTATGAGTTTTAGGATCGCAAAAAATGTTTTTTAAAAAAATTTTAAGGGCTCGTTTTTTATTATATTGACAGAATTAAACTTTAGTAGATATAAATTAAAATGGATTATTTATGAATTTAGAAGTCGGTTATATTCATAAGCCAGGGCTAAAAGTTGCTGATTACTCGGAGAAATTAGCGAGCAGTGCTTTTCACAGGCCAAAGAGGTGGGAGGTTTTAGGAGGTCCTCCAATTTACAGTGGTAACTGCTAGTAACTGCTCTCAGCTCCGGGGCCGATTCTATTCCACCTTCCCAATCTTCCTTCTCTGCTTCTATGAAACTTTATGTTCTTCCCCTTTAGCGTTCCTCTTCTAAAACATCGCTTTTTTTTTTTATTCTACTTCTTTTATTCCTCCTGCCTCGTTCAATTTGGGATGAAACCACTTTCACCAAGTAATTTTTCACTTGAGTTTAGGTTCTTCAATAAAAGTGTTTCCGAAGTCTAAAATTGTATTGTTGTGTTTACAAAAGTGCAATGGTGAATGGTACGATGAATACCGCGAGGCGTATTGAGACGGTTTAAACCTGAAATATTTGTAGGCATTACAATAATGTTTTATAAATATTTTATTATACATAACTGTCTACAATGTGAACAAATATTTACAGATAAAAGACCAAAAAAAAAAAAAAAAGTCCCTACCAATGGTTTTGAGCGATGGTTACAAAAATTAATAATAATAATTCTTTAAACAAATAACTAGTTAATCACATTTATGTTTCAGAATTATTTTATGTCCGAACGTCGTATAAATGACATTGTAAAAGTTCATGGGGAACATATATGCGTATAAGATTATATAATTTTTTTTTTAAAAATACTTCCTCAGTGTTATATATATTTTACGTTTAACTTTTCTTTGCATTATAGAGAGAAATTTTAAATACTTGTTCAAATCTCTAATCAAAGGGTGCAGATGGGCCTGACATGTCTATATTCTTTAAATAAGGGTAAAAAAAAAGTTAGGATTCGTTAGTAAACTTTTCCGAGGTTTTTCCTCTAAGGAAAAGGTGTGTAAAATATTATTGGACTAAATAAATGTATGGTCTTGAAAGCTATTCATAGTTGGATGAAAATCTCAGGGGATATTATTTGAAAAAAGAAAAGAAGGAAATTACAATATTTCAAATTTAACATTAACATACAATAATTGATATGTCTAGTTATGAGGCGAATAAATTACAAATATTCAAAAGGGCTATATTATTTATTTATTTTTTTTTCAAGAAATTAGAAATAGTGAACCTAGAAGACAGGTAGAAGCAATCTATTTAAATATCCAACTCTTTTTTCGGTTTGAAAAAAAAATGAAAAAAACAAAAACAAAATATCCTAAATCTTGGTGAATGCAGCCTACAAAATTAAAATAAAGGAAGATTTTACCCTAATTATTATTTTATGTTATCTCTTGCTGTAATTTAGGATGACAAAAAAAAAATTCTTTCTGACCACTATAATTATTTACTTAAATATACATATTAAAGATTGACTCCTTTAGTTATATTTAAATAAACCTACAACGAGAAAGGGTTTAGATGTATTTAAAGAAAGTTCGCGTGCTCGATATAAATGCGCTGAAGGACTAGAATAATTTCCTGTCCATTTAAGTTTAAATTATGGTCTGGGCTTTACGAATTACACTTTCTCTGGCTCCGAGGCACGAACACGCGACAACGAGGGTCGATGGAGTTGTCCTCGAAGATCTTTTGGCGCAATATTCGCAAGTATTGAAGACTTAAAGAAGTCGCTTTAAATAAGGCCTGTCTTGCTACAAGAACAGAACGAAAAATCTCATGCCTTTATTATACAACGTTCACTTCCTACTCTACTTTGAGATGAAACACTAAAATTAAGATTTGTATAACTTGAATTAGACTAATAATTTAGTAAAACCTTAGTAACATAGCCATCTGTTTCTGGTCTACAGTTTTGTTAACCAGGTTACCTGAAACTGAGATAATTTACAATTCCTTTCGCTAATGTTAAAAATTGTTGTATAATCAGTTAATTAACATTTATTGTATAAATTAATAAAAATATTTATCTGTTTAAACATCTTATAACTCGATGCTAGGTTTAATAACTCTTAAATGTTTTTAGGTAACCATTATTGTGAACATTAGCTCACTCAATGTTATTATTCGGCGTAAAATTGAACGAAAGAGAATAAACCTTCTAGTATGATTGAATCTACTTGGTTTAAAGAAATGTTTCAAAAAGGCCGTATACAAAAGGTTACATGTTGATCTGAAGGGACGTGCCCTGACTGTTGACAAAAGCTCAGTAAGGTCTTTCCCATCAGGGTTAGATGGTCTACTCCATCTTCTTCGTCTCTTTTCTCTCCCATATAGTCAGACATCTTCTCCCTAGTCACTATAACATATTATGTACGTTTTTTTGTGTTTTTGTTAATGTGAGTTGTGAATAAAAAATTGTGTAATATGTATCATATCCCTAGCATTTATCTGCTCCAGAATAATCTTATTACTTTTCGTTCTGTAGTTCCTAGTCGATGCTGTTTTTAGTATTTTAATCTCTTCTCTATTCCGTCATCAGTAACAATTGAATAAGTTATCTAACATTCCTTGTATAAATTAATACAAACATATCTTTTTTTTGTATAAATAAGAGAGATATTACAAATAAATTCTAAGATTTCATTAAATCCTTACTGCTCCTCTTATGACAAGTTATCTCTGTAAAGGCTGTGGTTTTACAATTGATTTAAGTGTCAATTCAATCTAAATGTGAATAGCCCACCTATGATGTTTTTTAGTCAGGAAGTTGGAACACCGTGCGGATTTTATATTTCACTAGAAACATTTTTAATTTAAATTAGCGTTTATAATTTTGACATATCAGTTAAATTTGACCGTTACTTTGTACTAAAGACTCACCTGGAACCAACTAGACTCAAAAGACAAGAACTCAACAGACGATTCAACCAAGTATAGCGATTGCTCAGCCGGACCTCTCATCTTTCACTAGAAAACAAACTACTAATTTATAAGACTATACCCCGACCTGTCTGGACCTACGGACTTGAACTTTGGGGAACAGCTAAACCGTCGAACATCAAACGTATCCAATCCTTTCAATCCAAAATCCTTAGAACCATAGTTAATGCACCCTACTACGTTTCCAACAGAACACTACACCATGACCTTCATATCCCTTTTGTCCTTGATCTCATACCAACCAAATTCTCAAAATTCCATATAAACCTTTCCAGCCATCCTAACCCTTTGGTTCAAACCTCATCTAGTTCCACCCATCCCTACAGCCCACCTAGAAGGTTGAAACGGCAGTGGCCAAGAGACTTATTAAAATAAAAAAAGGACAATTGGAGTTCTAGCAATGGTCAGATTCTCCACTCAAGTTGAGTGTTTGCGGCTTAGCGCACTTGCTCAGCCTCCACTGGCTCACTACCAGTGATGCGGCGTAAGGGATGCGCTGGGATCTTTTGAACTCTGCTCTACCCCTCACACGTGGGGGATAGAGTGGGCTCAGGGATCCTCAGGTCGATTGTGTAAATATTGTATAATTTATCATTATGGTATTTTATTTTTCATACAGATAGTTTGATTATGTTCATCTTGACAATTCATTTGTTTGTATATATTTTAACAGAGTTTTTGTTTTTTTTATCATTATTATTTTTATTTATTTTTTTTTCTTCTTTCTTTTTTTTTCTTTTATTTATTTTTTTTATTTTTTTTTTATTTTAGTATGTATCAGATTCATTCATCACTATTACCTATTGTCCACAACTGTGTGGCAGATTGTAATATCTATCAATAAATAAATCTATCAATCAAAAAAAAAAACCTTGTACTTTTTTTATTTACAGTTCTTTCATCAAATATATTTTGATAAAGACACATCTTTCATTGAGAGGATATTAAATGAATTCCTACCGCCTTGATTATTAATACATTTTAAGAGATATCCAGTCATCCATAGATATCTATAATTTGTTATTAATTTATCAATAAGTTGTTTTTTCAGTAAAAAATCAACAAAAAATAAAGTTTCCTAAACGCAGTTAATGCAAAGTGTGATTTCCACAATCTGATAGTGGTTTTAAGTCGGTATGTCAATGGAAATTAGACCTTTTTTATTAGTTTTTGCATTTTCTTTTCTCTAAAGAATAGTTTAAAGCATTTTAGTTGTTGTAAATATTCCTAAAAAGCATTTCTACTTCAAGAAATAATAATAATAATTTTTTTTTCTGAAGTTACTACTTTCGAAATTAGTGAATTGTATGCATAAACATTTAATTATATATTTTTTATTTAGTCATTTAAGATTTTAATTTGACTACCTTAGTGCTTTTATTAAGAAGGTATGAATAAATTATACAACTTTCAATCATTATACTTCATTGAGATCAAATCCGTGAACGTTTATTATTATCAAAAGTAAGAAACCCAAAATGGGCAAAATGGTGCAGTAAAAACTCGAAATGTGCGTTAAATATCCAAATACTGCAATAATCATCAACTTTATAGGTTTAACTTATAATATTAATTAGGAAAGCTTTCCTAACCATGAATTAAATTAAATTCGCTAAATACTTTCTACATTTGTACAAAGCTACATTAAAAAAAATCTAATATTTTAATAATATATAAATTTTGTCCATATTGAAGAGTTATGAGGAAGTTAATTGTATTAAATTATTTTGTATTCTAATTATGAAGGTTGGAATTAAATTTTTTAAACCATTTCAATTGTTAAAAAGGAGTATTTAAAAATATACACAAGTATAATTTTTTTTTCTGTAAACTTTCACATGACGTTTTCTTTATCTTAGCTTTCCAGTTGTGTATATATAAGTGAATATCCATTAAAAAAATATAAGGGGATAAGTCAGTATGGTTTAAAAGTTTTAAAAGGTTTGATTGAAAATCCCACCAGACACAACAAAATCAGACGAAAGAATGAACGGCTTGAAGTGGAGTAAGAATCTAAGTTAAAAACAAAAACACTGAAGTTTTCAAAACAAGCTTATTCTGGAGAGACTTTTTCATATTTACTTGATACTAATGATTAATACTAATCCAAAAAACAGTCATTACTTGTATTTATTTTTTTAAATTGAATCCGACTCTGCATTCACTATTTTACTTAAATGCAGAAATTTTAAACTATAAATTAAATCAGGAAAAAAAAATGAATACTGGCATACATTACACCTATATGTGTAAAAATGAAACATTTAGTTCAAGCTTTAAATTTTAAGGGAACAAAATCTAAATTTATTGCAAAAAGAGCAGAACTTTCAATTTTGTGCAGAAAAAATCGAAACATCCAATTGTGAAAAAAATAAACCATGCGATTTGGGTATAATAACACTAGTATTAATTAAATGTCTTTTCCAGGAATTGAATTTATATTGCGGTTTGGTGAAATTTTGAGCTAGGGTACAAAAGATGCAATTGCACGAAAATCCGGTCCGTAATTATTTTTACTTTACAATTATTATAATACTTTTACAAGGTTTAGATGATATTTCTGGCTTGTCCTCTCTCATTTTTTAATCCTTGTTAGTGAGGACTGTGATTGCTATTGTTACAATGAGTGGAACCTTATGGTTAATGTTGGAGCCATTGCTACTTCCTCACCTCGTTGGCCATTACCTACTACTAGCGGGCTAACAACTCGGGCCGACAGAATGGCGATCCTGATGGCCGATAGGGGTAATGAAGCCTATCAGAAGGAGAGAGGACATGGACATGGAGTTATGGTACCTTGATACCGAGGCTACTAGTGGCCCCGCGGCACGCAACCATCCAAAGTCACGGCCGTTCAATTACCGCCAATTGTCGGCCTCCTTTGTCAATATTGTCTTCCATCTTCCGTCTCGGCTTGTGTTCATTGAACCTCATGGCTGCATCTGTGAAAGAGTTTATCGAAAAAAAAAGATACTACTAACAAGCTCAGTTTAGTTGGTAGCATCAGACTATATTTTTGTATAATATTTTGACCTTTCAGGATTCTATGTACAATAAAATATC
The DNA here is from genome assembly GCF_000696795.3 of Halyomorpha halys. Lineage (NCBI taxonomy): Eukaryota > Metazoa > Arthropoda > Insecta > Hemiptera > Pentatomidae > Halyomorpha > Halyomorpha halys. The sequence continues at coordinate 471,115 of NW_027116659.1, read as the reverse complement.
ATAAAAACTAACAATAAAAAAAAATTGATTGTTTTTTTATAATTTATTATTTCTATAATTCCTCATGCATTTAGTACAAGTCAACTAGGAAAAAAATCAGTTATTTCATCTCAATTATTGCTTACTTAAATGAAAACTTCGCCTGATTACTAGTGAAAATTTATGAGTCTGCCAAGTACACTTAGGGGGAATACAAAATGGTGGATGTTTCAAAATGATAAAAAAAAAATTAATTTTTCATTCGGAGCTCTATCTAGTGGAGCTTTTTACTTTCAATATTTCCCGAGATATAGTTTTTTAAAAAGCAACATTTCATGAAGTATTTACTGAAAAATTATTACATTGTGAATTTATTGTGGGAAATCTTCATCTCAGGAACCATGAGACATGCAGATGTCTATTAGTACTCAAAGATAGTTTAATGTGTTATAAAGTAGTTTAATGACGTTTATCTTTGTAGGATTAGTAGTTTTATGATATTAGCCAAAATAAATTCATATACTGTTGATTTGTAGTTGTTCGGACGAAATTTTTGATTTAAGAAAAACTATATCTCATTTTAGCAAATATCATGAAAACTATTATACTTAGGCTAAGTAAGTAACTTAAGATAGACTTTATAGCACAGTAAACCAGCTTTAATTTGATTGCTAATAGACATCTGTTCGTCTAATGGTTCTTGTGATATAGATTTCCCACAATAAATTCACTAACTACTGATTTTCAGTATATTTTTGCGAAATACTACTTTTTTAAAAATCTCGGGAACTATTTATCGTAAACAGCTCTACTAAGGCTCTTATCTTTGAAAATTTATTAAGCTTTAAATGACGTTTTATTAGTTTTCTAGTGTTGTAGGGAGTTTACACGAAATGCTACCATTTTTCATCCCCCTTAACCATACTTGGCAAACTCATAGGCCTAATAATTATCCTTAGTTTCATTAGAATAATAAAAAAAATTATTATGCTGTTTCTATGTTTTCTGTTTTACGTTTTTTTCATTTTAACTATATGCTGTATTTGGAAACAGATAAGAAATCTATTGTTATTTTTCTCTTGGCAGTTGTATATAAGTTATATTATAAATATTTTAAAATGAGAAAATTGGCATTTACCAAACATTATAAGCATTGTAGGGCATTTATTAAAAGCAAGAATAACAACTAGTTTAAAGATTGGATAAAGTTAACTGATCGTTTGGCTATCACCATGCATTCGATTTAGATTCTGAAAGATGGGGAAAGTCAAAAGTAAACTGTAATAGATAAAGCTAAAGAAAATTGTAGAAAGTAATTAATAATAACTGTAATAGGCACTTATTTTGTTGTATTACAAAATTGACTGCAATGACCTAACAATGAAAACACTGAACATTGATTCAGACAGTGCTTACGAATAGAGGTGAACTGTTTTAATTTCAGCTGTAACCCATAAGTACATAATGAATAGATTTGCAATTCGTAATGAGAATGAAATGAAGGCAGGTGTTCCGCTTTCATGTCATAAAAAAAATAATAATAATAGTTAGGTGTATGTATATTGATAAAAAAAAAAATTAATCGATAATTTAAACAGTATATGTTGGAATATATAGATATTTTTTTATATGAAATGTATTTTCAACAAGATGTTTACTGGATCCTGGTTCCTTGTAAATTTGAGTCAAATCGGACATAAACTCATCATAATAGAATAACGACCTGATTTTACATATAATATTATGTCTCATTTTTATGTCTGTACCAATAATTAATTATATTTTGTTCATGACAGTAATTCATATTTTTAATATTTCCATTATCTCCATAGATATAAAAATATCTCAATAATATATTATTACGCGTAGTGAATAGTTAAAGGTTAAAACAGGAGAAATAAATATAAAAGTGAATAGAGAGAAGAGAGCGAATGTAAATAGAGAGGCTGATTAGAGCTGTGTAGACGACCCGACTACAGTGTGGTAGTTACTGATGGCCCTAACAACGTTACATCCAATTCCCGTCCGGCTCAGTTAAAAATTATCACCGCTCCGGTTAGTTATTGTCTCGACCCTTGTTGACCATTTACCTTCCCCTACTTACTGCTTTCCCTACGCAAATGTATCTAGAAGATTTAGTCTTCCAACCTTGTTAAAATTGTTTAATTTGGGGTAACATGTTATTCTGTGTATCTTCTCTCATATAGATAACGTATCTAAGAAGTAAAATATTGAGGTGTTATGTGGTGATTTTATTTCTACTCCATCCTGTCCTTTATTTCTGTTCTATTAATTTCCATTGTACTAATGAAGCAGTGAAGTATATACCGAATTAAAATATTATAAATAATCTTTGTAGGTATATCAATAAGTACTATAGATACACGAATAAAAAATCTGATAAAACGGCCCGAGTATCACAAAACTTTTACTTACCATCCGGAAAGCTATAATAAATAAACTTAATTCAAACAATAAATTTTAATTTTTCTGTTGCAATCAAAATTGTTATTTTATTTTTAACCTTGTTCCTGCCAAGATTATAACATTAGCACAAAATGTAACAAAGTATATGTATGATTGGAATTGGGAGAGATCGGGCACGTTCGGCTTCGATTTTCCAGTCTCTAAACTGCTGTATCTTTTTTTTTCTATTTGTTAATTGTTTTGCCATTATTTAATACATTTAATTTAATTAATTAATAGATGATAATTAATTTAATCCATCTATGTTTATTTGCGAGGTATATATCTTTTTTTTTTTTTTATTAATATCATTCATTTTAGTTTTCATTTTTTAAAATTTATTTACTCTCATATTTTTATTTAATATGTATATGTTTTGATTTAGTGCTTACTGCCTTAGTTTGGCCTTACGTTTGCCCTTTAGTGTGGTAAATTGTATAATTAAAAAAATAATAAAGAGAATATTATACAGTATAAACCTTATAATTTTACCATTAAGTTGTACCCTTCTTAGATCTTTTTTGAAGTGCTCCTCTCAGTACAAACATTTCAAGAGTAGGGTATTAGATAAATTCTTGATTTTTGATAGAAACAGAATAAATAAAAAAAAGAGGAGAGAAGCCTAATCGAGAAGCCCCTACCCCTTTACAAATTCCCATCGAACCCGATATCGGACCTGCTGTTACCCGCTTTGAGTGGGTCGATCTGCCCTAACCCTTCGGTTTACCATTCATTAACCTTCAGGTGTTCCTCTCCCTGCCTTGTCTACTCCCTGTTTGCTAAATGTATTTCAACTCTAGTGTATATGGACTGTTTTATTCTTTGGTATGGTGTTTAACAACCCCAGATTGATACGTACAAGTTGGAAACAAAAATTATTAATCTGCTTCTTCTTCTTCTAAGAAATTAATTACTAAAATTGTCGTTGAGTTGTCTAGATCAATTAGAAGGTGGTCCTATTCTACATAATTTCGGTAATTTAAAAATAAGGTTTTTCTAATTCAGTTATATTTTCTAGTTATGAAATCAGACTGGATAGCTTAGAACTGTTCTTTAAGATTGGACTCTCTATAGCATCCAATACTCAAGATAACATTTAAATTTAAGAAACAAACAAATATAGAGAGAATTAAATGATTAAAAACTTATAAATATAATATATTAGAAATTACAAATTTAGTCATTCTTTTTCAAGGTATCCATCAAATCGAAGTACTACCTAACGGAGCTTCAGATTATAAAATATTAAAGACATGGGTGTAGATAGGTGTCTATAAGAATCATGGATTCCATCCAAGCATTTTCCTAGTCCTCACTAGAAAGCGAAAAAATTCACTGAAATATAATTTATTTCTTAGCACGATGCTCTAAAGGAATGGAAATAATAAATATTCAACTTCTAATATTTTTTTTATATATATATCTTTATTGAAATTTACTGTATATTATAGAATACATTCAGTAAATTTGATCTTGGTTAAAATGGAATGTTACTGGCGTGTAGAGAAACTGGGTAGTTTCTTTACATTAGAATGCAATGGGTATTGGTAGCACTCTAATGACATTTTTCAATAGCAGGTCTCGTAGCCATCTTCTTTTCAGGCGCCTCGGATGATTTTCAGGAATGGAAGAGAATGCAAGGTTAGAAACTAGGGGGTTTAAGTGGTTAGGGAGTTTATAGTGGAAGGAATGATATCTGATTCGGGCTAGATCGGTTACATAGGGAACATTAAGGTCTTTATGTATGATTTTGTTTTTGTTTTTTTTACATCTGATATATAAATAATATATCGTATTAATGTATCGTATAATCCTTCGGACAGGAGAGAAGAGGAGAGGTTTGTCCTCCCCAGGCACCTGACATGCTTCCCTGGAAAATTAGAGAGCCCTTAACTAACTTTTTTACTAAATAAGACATTAAAATATTAATTATTATACATCAATACAACTTATAAAACTTAGAAAGGTAAATCTTTTGATTAAGAAAATCTCAATTATCTGGAGAAGTATACACAATACTCGCCTGCGTATTGCGCCTCCCCCAATCAATGATTTGTAACAACAGGAAAAAAAAATACTAAATTAATAAACCTTAAAAAGACAAAACAAAAACTCCATCAACTTGAAGCTAAGCTTGAAATACAAAGATCTTTGAGATGTTTATCCGTATACCTGATTACAGATTTTCAGGAAATTGATAAGTTTTATAAGTAATTAAATCTGTTTTAATTTATAATTAAATTATTATCTTCACAGAATGTTGGTTTTCTTTTTGTTGAGTCACAAGCTAAAATTTGAAAAAAATTTAACTGTTTTTTTTTTTATATTTCCGCAACGAAAACATGAAATGCAGGTTCAGCATCCCAAACATGTCGAATCGTTGAGAAAACAACTACTATACTTTTTTTCTGACACGTAGGTTTTTGAATCTTGAAACATTATATCAATGCTCAATATCTTAACTATTTTATAGCATTTTGTGTTTTTTTCCGAAAATGGTGTAGCAGTTCATTTTAAAATATTTCAAAAATTTTATCTCTGAAAAATTCTTAGTTTTATTGTTTTTAGTGAACAATTTTATTGTATATATGAAATTTGTTAATATTTGTCTATACAAGGTGTAAATTTTTTAAGAATTATTAATTTATCACGCCTTTGTTTTCATTAGAATATGTGTGAAAAAGTCTTGAAGAAACATTTACTGTAATTAATATTTCATTAAAGGACCCATACTTGCTTCTCCCTTCCTCTATCCCCCACCTATTTTCCACAATAGATTTTTTATGAATTATTTAATTATTCAATCTCGTAATAAACGAAATGTTTTATAATGTTTCATCCACGGACCAATAAATATGTTCGATTTTACCGTAAATGTTTCCCCACTACCAGCTTGCAGGTTTTCATCCCATCCTAAAAAAAATTTCGTACCCAGTTAAGGGACTCGGTAAGCGTAGTGGTAGTGTTTAGAAAATATATATTCTGTATCCAAATGTTCATTCTTTTCCTATATTTTATGCTTGGAAAAATAATAAAATATTAATTCTCTGAATCAATTTGATTAGAAAATTTCTCCTTTTTCCCTACAGCACACTATATTATTAAATAATAATGTTAAAATAAATCCGTTCATAGAATGAAATTAATATTCATTAAATGGGCCTGCTATACAAAACAACAAACAAAAACCTAGCTCATTGCTATTTTTAATTTCTAGTTCTTTGGAAATTAAAAATAGATGTTTTTTTTTTCAAAGTCTGATTAAAGAAAAAAATATTATTTTCCTTTCCTGGAAGCAATTCATTAGAGCGCGCATTGAATTTAGAAGAGACTGCTTTTATATACCTTATTAAGTTGGCACTGTTGAAGACGAGGAGGTAATGTTATCTCTTACCTACATTTGTGACCTCGCCTCAGAAATAACTGGCTAACGGTTTTAATATATATTTTAATTAACTCGGTCTCTGAGGCGGCCTTGGATCCCATTTCTTGTTTGGTTTAATTTCCTTTCTGCTAAATTTCCTCTGTCTTCTCCGTTCCTTTGCTACTCTTTAAGGAAACCTTAACCGATCGTTCTTTAGAATTCTTCTTTGTAATTTTTTTTTCTTTTGTACAGGATTGTAATCATTTTTTGAGAACAAAAGTACAAAGGTATCAGGTTGTTTTTAGCTGATCTTTCAATTATATTTTTTATCCTTGTTTTAAAAAAAAAATGATGTAGATTAGGAGTGATTGTTTTAAAATTCAGAAAAGAATCAAATACTAAAACTGGAACATTATATATATATATATATATATATATATATATATTCTACATAGGGTCATTATTCTTCTATAGTCATTATTCTAAATTGATCAAATAAGTTTCATTAAATGTTTTCGAAATAAAAATAAATGCTACTTTTCAAGAAAGGACTTCTTATATGGGAAATACCCTAGATCGTATGCATATCAGACGATTCACACTGACCACACATAACAGCAGATAACAACAATTTTGTTTCCGAGAAGTATACTTAAGGCATCTAGGAATTATTTAAGTTTCATTAGGAATTCATAGTTTGAAAATCGACATTCACTGCGATCGACCGAAATCGACTCCTAATCACACAACCACTTTACCGTTTCTAGACCCTATCTGTAGTTGAAATCGGCACGACTGAGACACACCAACAATCTTAGTATTCCGACAGGGCTAAGCTTTCAGTCAAGAGTTCCATGGGTCTCCTTCAAGCCTAAAACCCACTGACAGAAACACCATCAAACAACAAACTGTCTATTCCTGAAACAAACGTTTTAAAGATAACTCAATAAAGTAATTCAAATAATCGTTATCACTTTTAATATCTTTGTTTTAACAGCCCTTTTATTTAAGTATTTCGTAATTTTCAGATTATATTGTTTTATTTAATCAGTATTCTTTTATTATTCCAATATTATATTATTTAATTTTTTATTTTGTTAAATTTTTATATCTATATTGTTTGTTCTTATAATTCACAGTAATCATACACTATTTTACAAAATTATTTAATTAATTTGGAGAAGATATACATACCATCATCAGACTAACTTTACACGAAAGCTTAGTTTCATAACTTATTCTATGGGGGAGAGGTTATTCTATGTGTAACCAATCTATTTTCACCAGAGTGGGAGGATAGTGTTTTCATTCCACGGGACCACAACGAAATAAAAGTCAACTCGCACAAGCCGGAATCGAAGCAGCGCCGCTGTATTTATGATGTTGCGAAGGAGACGACTCAACTCCCTCTGCTATAAAGGCCTCATAAATATATTTCCAAAAGTATGCTGGAAAATTGTTTGAACAGTTATTTCTTTTCAAATAAATGTGTTGTTATGTGACTCCCCATTGGATTGAGGTGTGATACACCATACGTTCATACACCTACTTCTCAAAAAAATTTTTTATCGGTAACTAATTCAATGCAGTTTATTTCACATTTTAAATTATTCTCTGTCAAATATGTGTCATAAATCAATATTTTAAATAAAAATGTCACTGTTCAACATGAGATTTTCCCGTATTATTGTTTTTATGATGACTTTACATATATGTTTATATTAATTTTTGATTGGATACTATTCGACTGGTCGGTAAGAGTCATATGTACATCTGAATTTAACTATTCAAACTGTTAAATAAGAATGTCTAATAATGCTGAATTAGTATAACAGATGTTGACAATTTATCTCCATTGTATAAATATTAAATTTTAACAGGATCACATGTCTTAAAACATCTCTCTTTCTATGTTTTCTCTTTTATACTGTTCGATTGCTAGATTAGTATTTTTCTTTTTTTTTTTAATATTAATTCTAAAAAAAAAAATCATTCTCAACATAGACTATTTTTTTTCTAAACAGGGACAAAATATATAATTGAAATATCAGTTAAAACAACCTGATTCTTTTGTACATAAAAATGATTACATTTAATCATCTTATGAATAAATAAAATATATTTGAAGTTTTTAAGGGTGTTTGATTTCCCTAAACAGTGGCTATATATAGACAACAATAATGACCCTTTGAATTCAGTGTTTCATATTATTTTGAGTTTTGTGTACGTAAAACTCAAAATATGTATTATTATCGACAGCTAATATTATACCCATCGTGTATATGACAATGTTATATGCCCATAATGCCAATGTGAGCATTAGTGTTGTTTTCGTTTACTTCTAAATTCGACCTTTCCAACTATAGGAAAGGACAAATGAATCTTAATCTTATCTTATTGCTGGACATTTACTAATCAAACAAAATAGTTATATGAAGAGAAGATTGGGGTGCGATCAGAGAATAAAACAAATTAGTTAAAAAACTATAATATATATTATCCACTGTCAACTGTTTTCTCCATCAAAATAGTACTTTCCGTTACGTTTAGTTTATGGAATCAAAAAAATTATCTGAACTTTAGACCAGTATGGTCTGATGTGGTCAAAGTACATTCTTATATAACGAATACATGTACGAATAGTTTTTCATTTAGATGAATTATTTATGTAACTTATGTTTCACATAGATTTTCGTTCACGCTGCTATTTGCTATGTAAGTTTTTTGGAGTTGCATTATTGGTCTATGTCTTTAATTTATTTTATGTCCTTAAGCCCTTTTGCATTATATTCAGAATTATTCATGGTTTTTTTTTCTTATATTATAATAACAATAATAATAAGCCTGATGAGCACGGAGGTTCTGAGCTGATGAGATCAATTATCTGTGACTACCAGCAATGAACCATGCCAAAAACTAAAGTTCCAAGGCCAGAGCTGATGGGACTCACACACGCTCAGTTAAACGGTTCGTTTATCTGTGTGACGTCATGTCTCAACGTCAAAACTAGAGCGTAGGTTTTTCAGTCGTCCATTTTTATGGAATGAGTTTTCAGGATATCAGGTCTGGCTGATTTATCCATTTAGTGAGTGCTTAAATATGTACGTCATAAGAGTTATGAAGAAAGATTGCTTACTTAAAATTTGGAGCTTCTGTTACGTTATATTGCTCTCTTAAATCATTGAAGAGTTGTTCATGGTAGATCAAGAGAAGCTTAAAATCGACTTTCGAAAGATTCCTACTGTTTAAAGTAAAGTCTAAACCATGTTTTACGATGTCTGTTAGGGAAAAAACATGCAAGAAAATCGGGACAAAAAGGTCAAATATAATTTGAATCGGGATATTTTAGATTTTATACTTTCTTAATATGGAAGGTGAAATATAAAGTTATAATAAAACTTATGATCTAGTTATTTAATAATATTACATAACTACAATGATTGTTATATAACACCTTTATTATATTTCTATAATATATTATCATTTCATAATTATTATATGTTAATATTATATAATTATTATTATTTTAATTAGAAATTATAATTAATTACTTGCATTCCACCTGTACAGTGATATAATGTTGGAAAGATGGACATAGAAAAAATAGGTGTTAATTTTGAGTTTTTGGCTGACAAATAAAATATTTATGATTAGTGAAAAAAATGAAAAATTGTTGACTTATACTTAACATTAGAATGTTGTCGATGCCGACTATTACAACATTTACTAGACAAACGGTCCAAACTTCCAATCCATTACAAAAGTCTGATCTACATGACTGTTTTAAGACCTATCTGGACTTACGGAGTTGAGCTATGGGGCTCCATTAAACCATCGAATTCCTCCCGAATCCAATTTTTACAGTCCAAAATCCTTCGTAAAATCCTTAATGCTTCCTACTTTGTCCCATATGTTACCGATTTGGCCAGAACCAGATACCAATCCTTCCATGATAAACTTCCCAACCACCCAAACCAACTCGTTTCTAACCTGGCTTCTCCTTCATTACCTAATAATCCTACTAGGCGTCTGAAAAGAAGATGGCCTCGAGATCTTCTCCTTTAGAAATGCTTTTGGAGTTCTATCAATAGGTATTCTCCACATGTTTGTATCATGTCATAATATCACTTGCAGCAAATTCACTTGTTGTGTATATATGTATACAGTTGTAACAATAAATAAATTATTAAAAAAAAAAAAGATTTGAATGTGAAAACCCCTTTTAATATGACTTAAAAAATATCTATCATGTTATTTAAGAAGAACAATGAACTGGAAAACATTAGAATGTTAAAATATAAAAACTAAAGAAGAATTGGAGTGTCAATTTATTACACATACATATTATTAATTATTATATAATATAAAAAATAATATAAAAAAAAGCGCCTCTTCTTTGACTCTGCCAAGGACTGACATTAATTCTTCTATTGTAGCATAGTTTTACTTTAAGATACTTTGATAATTAAAATAAATACAAAAATTTAATTTATACTCATATAAATATTTTTAATTGAGTTTCTTTATGAAATTTACTTATAATTGTATATTCTTGCTTTTGAAAATTTTGAATGTTCAATAATTTATTTTAGCGTTATAGTAAATAGTATCTAATCTGTGTGTATAAACTGTTTTGTAATTAGAACAAAATTTGTAATAATCTTTGTTTACATCTCCATTCATCACATTAACCTTGAGGAAGACCTGCGTCGGAAATAACTAAATTAACATATTACATTGTTAATATTTTTTTATTCATAAAGTAACATATCATTTAGTATTTTTATTGGTAATGATTAACACTGGAGCAGAGAGAAGAGCATCAACAGAGTGCGTAGAGGTTGAGCACTGGTCGAGAGCTAATGATGTGGTCTGCAAATCGTGACGATGAGTGGACCGTCGCAATTACCATCGGCTTCGAGTATTTCAACAACAGTGGAATTGCATTTGGAGAGCAGGTAGCTAGGCTCTGATTGGCCAGTATAAATTTACAGTGGACATGTAGCCCTGAGGAATATAAACAACACAAGTTAGCCCAATCAATAGCCCAGTGGCTCCCTGTTAGGTAAGCTCATTAAAATCCTTCGCTCGCATTAACTGGTGAATAAATGTATTTTTCGTTCCGGTGATTCAGCTCTATGTGGTGTGACAATTATTGGTACTGGTTACTGCCATTTATCCTTAGCTCTACTAAGCAAGCCTACGCATATTGATGGGTAGTGTTTTATTTATTAACACAATATTTGCAGAAATGTATAAATTAAATTAAAAAAAATGATGAATAGAAAAAATCAGAGCAAAATCAAACAAAAATAAACTAAGTAAATTAATACCTTAAATACTTTCATTCCTATATATAATGTTTACATTCAGTCTGGGGAATCCCGAACCGACCTTGTCACTCTGCTTGTGAAGGAAAAAGCAGGACTCTAGAAAATCGCGGCGTTTCTATTTAAACTGCTAGTCGTTTTTAATTATTTAAAAAAAAAAGTGAAAACATTGTATACTACATACACATACACACACACTCACATATGTTTGTGTATATATATATATATATATATATATACATTTTTTTTGGTGGGTTTTGAGGATCAGTCAATAATAGAACTTTGTAATAATACATCTTTTGGTGTCGCAACTTTATTGTTTGCACAGTCATGTCCTTCAATGAAAGAAAAACAGTTTTTTAGAACATGCATTCTCTTTGAACATGCATTGTCACAAAACTACTAGTACATAGTGTAATCTCTGATTAATAAATTTTACAATGAAAATATGGTTTAATAAAAACATTACTTATAATTCTCAACTGTTTGTATTAAACCATATTTTGATTGTAATATTTATTAGTCAGAGATTACACTATGTACTCATAAATTCATTATTTATACGTATGTATTTATTTTCTTTGATCGAAAAATCACTGATAGTATATCAGATGATAATATCGTTGCTGTATTTTGATATTGGTACAAATTAAAAGAAAATAAGTTTATTTTATTTTGCATTGGTCTTATTCCAAAGATATCATCGTATAGATGTGGGCTTGTTTCGATACTAGAATTTCTTACCGACTTATCTTAACTTACTCGACTTGTCACAAAATAACCCCAGTTTAAGTTGCAATTTATGGAATACCTTAAATATAATGTAAAAAAAAAGTTTGATTTTTTTTTTTCTTTGTGCCACAATAAAGGTGGCACAAGGTGGTTTATAGCAGTGATATCGTGGGTTAAAAATATTTTTTATCAAAGCACAATGAGCCGTTATTATTAAACATGTTGCTATCTCATTTTTTTTATTTTCACTCTATTTCTTTCTTCTTTTCTTTGTGTTAATATTTTTATCACTAATTTTAAATAATTCAAGTTGTTTTTCCTGGTTGGACTTGTACAAACAAAAAATAAAATTAAAAAATATTAATGCAAAGTGTTGCCTAAGAAGAAGTATAAATATTAACAGGACCATTAAAACGTCTTTTTTCATTAAACAAACCTGGAAGTTTGCACTTAGTAAAAAGTTGTTTAGGGTAAAGTTTTGTGTTGGGGATTTAAAAGCTTTGTTTGGGGCCCGTATTATTTTTAGGTCGGGAAACTTGTAGACGTTAACAATAGGATAAGCTTCTGTTGAAGTTTAGGCTAAACTAAAATTAAGATCCCACGATTTGTAGTTTTATGACAGCTACTTGTATACTCCTTTTGATATCATGAATAATTAACCCTGTTCCTAGAATAATTTATTACTTGTTTTATGTACAAGTTTGCAAGAAGCTTTTGTTCATAATAATTCATAGTTAATACAATGCTAAAACATTAAAATCAACCCCTGTGTCAACCTATGTTTGGAAATTTTATTTTTATTTTATCCTTACTAAATACAAATAAATACTATCTATTATATCATAGCTTATAGTGCAAGAGCCAGGTGGAAAAAAAAGTCAATTTTTAATTATTTTAGTGAAAACTACATATAATTACTAGTCAAATTTATTGAGCCTGTCAGATATAGTTAGGGGTAATATAAAATGGCGTCTGTATTCAAAATGCTAATAAAAAATAGTATATTATTCGGAGCTTCATATCTTTAACTAACTTAAAAGAATATAAAATCTTAAAAAACAGCATTCAAAGGAGAGTAAATTTGCTAAAATATGAGCCTTAATAGAGCTGTTCAATTGTTCCAACTATACCGATTTTTTAAAAAGCAACATTTCATAAAATATTTACAGAAAAATCTGTAGTTAGTGAATTGATTGTGAAAAATCCATGTGTTAGGAACCATGAGACGTAGAGCTGTCAATTAACACACAAATGTGCTATAAAGTAGTTTATGAACGTTATATTCGTTGGAGTTTTAATGATATTTTCCAAAATTCCAAACAGCTCTACTAAGGCTCTTATTTTAGAAAATTTACTCTGCCTTAAATGATGTTCTATTAGGTTTTATAGTCTTGTAAGTTGGATATCGGAAACAAATTTTTTTTTAATGTTTTGAAATGGCTTCCATTTTTTATTCCTCCTAACTATACTTGACAGACTCATTAATTTTGACTAGTAATTATACACAGTTATCGTTGAAGTAATAAAAAATTGGGATAAAATAACTAACTTTTTTCTGCTTTTGAGCTCTTGCACTAGTAGATTAATAAGTTAATCTAGATTTCCGTCTATCATTTTCTTGGCTCTGATGATGGTTGAGAACAATAAAACAAACAAAAGTATATTTTTTATTGTAAATTATCATATTACTTTTTTAATCTCTCCTTCGTATATATATTTATCTCAATTTGGAACTACAGTTCAGCTGTATGGAATAAAATGTAGCCTAAACTCTATTCTGTTTCATCCCTTTCTTTTATCTTTCTGATCAAGACGAGGAATGAATATTGAAACGTAGTAAAATAAAAAATGCTTGAAGAAGTTTATCGGGGGGTGCGGTCAGCAAAGAACAACATAAATAAACAAAACAATATTTATTTATTTTATGCCGACGTTTCGACCTGAGTTTCAGGTCTTCATCAGGGATAGTGGCGTGTAAAGGGGACGGGAAGCA